>NC_045440.1:35319038-35610465 GCF_002776525.5 Piliocolobus tephrosceles | reverse complement strand
TGGCGCGCGCCTGTAGTCCCAGCTACTCAGGAGTTTGAGGCAGGAGAATGGCTTGAAACTGGGAGGCGGAAGTTGCAGTGAGCTGAGATCTCGCCACTGTACTCCAGGCTGGTGACAGAGCGAGACTCCATTGAAAGAAAAAGAAAGAAAGAGAGAGAGAGAGAGAGAGAGAGAGAGAGAGAGAGAGAGAGAGAGAGAGAGAGAAAGGAAGGAAGGAAGGAAGGAAGGAAGGGGCTGGGCGCTGTGGCTCATGCCTGTAATCCCAGCACTGTGGGAGGCCGAGGCGGGTGGATCACGAGGTCAGGAGATCGAGACCATCCTGGCTAACACGGTGAAACCCCCTCTCTACTAAAAATACAAAAAATTGGCCTGGCGTGGTAGGGGGCGCCTGTAGTCCCAGCTGCTCAGGAGGCTGAGGCAGGAGAATGGCACGAACCCGGGAGGCAGAACTTGCAGTGAGCCGAGATCAGGCCACTGCACTCCAGCCTGGGCACAGAGTGAGACTCTGTCTCAAAAAAAAAAAAAAAAAAGAAAAGAAAGAAAGAAATGAATCCACAGTGGCCCATCATTTGGCTGCAGTGAGTCTGAATTAGTGCAATTATATGGCGTTTCTCAAACCGCATTCTGGTCGGACATGGCGGACTCCTTCAGCTGTGGAAGGATCTGGTCCCTGACTTCCATGTGCTACTCTCTAGCCCTTCTGTGTCCTGAAGCCTCCCTGGGTGGAATTTGGCATGTGGGAGGTATAGAGAGCACTCACTCTTTGCTGTAGTACAGCCACAGATGAAATGAAATATGAGAGCTGTTTTAAAAGATTTACGCAACCATCAAGTAACTGATACTGAGGAGGAAGATTTAACAGGCACCTTAGGTTTGTGAACCCCATTGATTTTGCCTTCAACTCATTTCTGTCAGTTGTTGAGTTGGTCTGAGTCTGCCTGTCATCTAGTCAACAGCATTTATTGAGAAAGACCTCAGTGTAGGCTCCTGTACTTTGGGGTTATGAGAATCAACCATCATGAGGAATCCCTGGATCTCAGGATTGGATGGTGCTCAAACCTCATCTCAGGCTGAATCCCTGGAGAAGCATCCCTATCCCAGGGTCCTCACTCACCAACTTTTAGGGAAGCCTATTTTGTTTTGGAGTAACTCAGACAGTCAGGAAGCTCTTCTTTAAGCGGAGATGGATTCATCAGGACCTGCAAGTTATGGTGCGGGATTACTTTGTAGGCAAGGCCAAGTAATAAAGAGGTCTTTTTGAACTTTGGCAATAAACCTCCTAGGATGGACAACAAAGTGAATCCTCTGTGATACTGGACTCCTCTGGTGGGTAAAAGATTCACCTAAGTCTAGTGGTCCTAATTTGCACACTCACTACCCATCTGCTGACCACTGTGTAAGGTGCCTTCAAGGGATGCTTATGGTCAGTTGGGGAGACAAGGCTCATCTTCATGGAGAGTCATTGTAATGTTAGCAATATGTCGTTAGCTGATCAATGAACTGTAGAGCATTTGTAGTGATAAAGAGGAATGTAATAACCTTAAATCATATATACACTTTGACCAAGAAATTCCATTTCTAAGAATTTAACCTTAGAAAATAATACTAGAAAATGATTTATGTACAGGATTTTTATTGTAGTATTATTTGTAATAGCTCAAAATTAGAGATAACCTTAATATCCAACATATGGGAATAGTTAGATAATTTATGGTTAAATCCATTCAATGGAATACTATGCAGTCATTAAAAGCCATTGTTTTCAAATAATGTTTTAAGGACATGGGAAAATGCTCATTTTGGGATCTTAAGTGGAAATAAACACACAAACAAAATACAAAGCTATATATGCAGTTTTGAATATCTATTATCTATCATTCTATCAATCTATCTGTCTATCTATGTCTATCAATCATTTACCTATCATCTCTCTATCTATCATCTATGCTTGACACTGGTGTTTATTACTTTCTTTATACTTGCCTATACTTTCCAAAATTTACAATGAATGTAAAAGTGTATTTTTTTATAACCAGAAAAACTCAGTTTATGTATTGTTGCTTCTTTCTATGGTAGAAAGAGGAAGGCAAGACCAAACTTGAAGGAGAAAGTGTGACATTTGTAGTTCAACAATCCAATACGGGAGTAAGACCAAAGAGAACCTACCCAGTGTCATTGCTTTCTGGGTCTCCCTTTAAGCCTGTAGAGGAAGGTGGGCAAGAGAAGAGACAAACATGGGGCAGGGGCTTTTCAGAAAGACTCCGTGAAGAGGTGATGGAGACCCTGTCAGGAGGGACAGGAGGGACAGGTTCTCACTGGCATTTTGGGTGCTGGCCTGGCAAGATGGAGGGTTACAAGAAGGCCTGTTAGGAAGCCCGCAACAGGTGGGTGACGCTTGTTATGCAGTTCTGCCTTTTAATAACTGGCACTCGTATCCCATGGTTTGACTTCTAACTTAAGTTGAACTTCACTGAGATTTCAGTCTATGTAACCATTCCCTTGAGTTGTGAAGGTCAGCACACCTTGCCTGGAATGCCTTTGACCTTCTTTCTGCCAATACAATCCCATCGTACCTCCAAGGTGCAGGCTTGGCCTCACTTCCTCCAAACACCAGCCCCCTTTCTCTTCTGAACACCTTTAGCACTTACCCCTTAGCTGCACCCCTCACATACCACCTCTGACTGCACAGATAGACAGAATAGACCTAGCTCTCAATTTATTTGCTACCTTCATGGAGATACATCTGACACACCCTGTTAACTACATCATAAAGCTTGGGAAAGCTGCCACTCTATCTTGTACTGTACATCTTTGTGCTTTCATACAGGCCCTCTCGAGCAGTGGAGTCTCAAAACCAGAAGGCTGCTTCAAGGTGATTCCTACATACCTTGCATTTTATAGGCTGTGAAACAGTCAGAGAAAGAATTGGACTTGTCCACAGTCCCGTCATGATAAATGAGAAGCAATTCACTCATTCAACAAATACTTAGTGAGCCCATGTCTTCTGTCTTCAAGATCAGGGCACTCAGTAAACACTTGTTTGTTTGTTGATTGAATGGATGATTTATTGACTACATCTCTAATGTGGAACTCCAGATTTAACTGTAATAAATGTTTTTAGCACTGATTCTTTGCCAGGCACCATATACGCATCACCATCTCTTTATTTCTCACATCCATCCTCTGACATAGCTTTAATCCTTTATTTTTATAGATCAGAAGATTAACCGAGGGGAATTAACAACTTCAGTATGACTGCACAGATAGACAGAACAGACCCAGCTCTCAAATTCGTTCATTGCTCTTGCCCCTACCCTAAATCTCAGATGGCTCTTGCACTGGAAGTCAGATGTGCTGGTGGAGTCATCCAGGGCAATTTTGCTTTCAATGTCAAGTACTGTCTATTTTTCAGGCATCCGGGAAAGCTCTGGCCCAAATTATCCACAACTTAATGTCCTGTTATGAGCTGACTTTAAGATCATTTTCTTCTCATACAAGGAGACCTGGCATTTTGTTTTGGGGGTAGGAAATAGGTGAGGCCTGTTTTTCTGTGGTGGCTTTGCACCTTTGGCAATTAGGTCTACAGTTTGAAAAACAACAGCAGTCAGTCTGTGCTGGGAGAGAGAAAGAGAGAAAATTCTATCATGTCAGAATAATGAGATCTGTGATTTCAGCACTTACTGGGTCAAAGACACACACAATGTGTTATCTATAATGCTTTCCTCCTGACATTTGGGGAAATTGCATTTATGCAGAGGACACGGGACGCTGGAACGTGGTACTCCACGGATGCCACTCAGAGTTGACAGACTGCAGTCTCCCCTACCAGAGGCTGGGCTTGATATCCCTCTAGGAGGAGTGAGCCATGGTCCAATTCAGCCAGGGTGACAGTGGGGGTCCTCCCAACTCCTGAGGTACCCTGCTATGCCCATGCTGCTCCAGCTATAAGGAAACAGCCCAGAATCATGCACACAGAGTTTGTTAGTCAGCTCAGTGAACAGGGACATGCAGTGACTTCTTGAGAATCCTTTGCATGCCGAATGAAGTCCTCTTCCAACCCAACATCTTCTAGACCCCTTTCGGCTTCCGGTCTTTCTCATCACACCAGATGTTTGGGACAGCCCTGGGCTTCTCTCAGAGGAAGCTTAGTTTCTGTTTCAGCCTTCTTCTTCATTCTCCAATTCCTTCACACAGAGTCCCATGAGCACCAAAGGAGTGTGGCTTGTTGCTCTGAGGCTGATTCGGAGGCAGGGAGTTTATTGCTCTCTCTTATGTGCTCCTCCATCTTTCCTCCTGTCTCGCCGCTCTCTTCATCTGCAGTGGCAGTGATGAAGTGATTGATTATCCGGCCTCAGATGTCTTGTGTAGTTTTAAATTTAATCCTGGTACACAACAACAGGCAGACTGAGGGGGAGGCTCACACATGTGCACACACACACGCACGCACATACACAGAGAAAACCACAACAGGGAGAGATTCTCTTGCTTGATAATGGTGGTCAAATTCCTCTCCTGGACATAATACTTCAAAGGATTCTTCTTTCTGCTCTCAATCTGGGAACTGTTTACTTGTCTGGTTCTGACAGAGAGAACTGGTGGCTTGTTGAACTGGTATGGTAGCACATATCACATCAGCCATTCCTCAGAGGCTGGCATTTTCTGTGACAGTCAAATGAAGCAGTTGGATGGACGAATAGCTTTCAAACATTTTTAGAGTGGAACTCTTCCCTTTCTCTAAATGCAAATCGTACCTGGAATCCTGATGTCAAAAACAGATTAGAGTCATGAACTGATTCCCTGGCCAGTCTAGCTCTTGGCTATTTGCTCAGATTCATGCCAGTATCTGCAGAGTCCCTAAAGTAGCTCCTGGGAGTCCTCAGAGTCTGTAATACTCATCTGAAAACCCACCAGACCAGACGGTGTGTCCTTACCAACCCTAAGGACCACAGAAACTAAATAATTGTCCGAGGTCACATAGTGAGTTAGTGGTTGAGTTGGGTTGCAACCCAGGTTTTCTGCACCGGATACAATAAACATATTTATGCCTCTGTAAGGGATGTGGAGGATTTTTTCTTGTTGCCCTAGAATTAGTGATGAAGTTCTACAGCTGAAGATAGGAGGCATTAAACTCCACATTGTAAAGAGATCCAGTAACAACTGGGTCAGCATCTTCTTCCAGAGTTTCCACAAGTGGCAACATTGACCTTCTTGCAATAATCAGGCCCCTGCCCCATGACTGAATCTCAGTCTACACATGGAGAGAACTGGGGGCTAAGAAGTGGGCAGTCATCAGAATTGTCTGCTTTGTAGGGGTGCAGTGTTCACAGTGAATGAAGGGGGGAAAGACGAGCTTCCATTCTCTCCTCCTTACCAAACCATGAGAGGAGGGTGCACTTGTGAAACTGGAAGATTAATATCTTATTCCTTGCTTGAATGTCCTACCAAGGGAACTGACAGACCTGCCTCAGAGCGAGGGAAAGGGAAATGCGGGTGTTGAGGCTTGAGGAAGTGGCAGCCGTGCAGCAGCCTGACCGCCCCCCACTAGCTCTTCAAGTCCTTCCTGGATCAAGGAGGCACAGAGGGAGAGAGCTAACTCTCACCATCTTGCCTGCATACCACCTGAGAGATCAGATCTATTCCTTGAGAAAGGGATCCAGAAGCAAGAAATTTCCAGGAGGTGGACTACAGGTGGCAAGGGCTGAGGGGGCCAGAGTGCAGGAGGAGGAGCTAGAGGTAGGTCTTACCTGTCAGAGAACTGCGTGGGACCCGCAAGAGCCTCCAAATATCCCAACATGTGCCACGCAAAGAATAGTAATAGTGATTGGTGTGCACCAGAGAAGCCATAAAAACCAGTATGGGTAGAATTATGATTGTACACAGTTAGGCAAAGAGATAATTCCTTCTCCAACACAATGTGTGAACAGACCGCCTCCCATCCTCTTGCAAGTCCCTAAAGCCCCAAGCTGTGCCAATGATGGGAGAGAGGGATCCCTTTAAATTGGGTATTAAATGGAAGTTTTAAAGTGGACAGGATTTCTTCTTCAACATTTTATTAGGTAAATTAAAAAATATGCAGAAATGTTAAAAAATTGGAACAATTAAACCCATTTAATTACTTACCAGTTTCACAAATTATTAATGGTTATTATCTATCTATCTATCTATCTATCTATCTATCTATCTATCTATCTATCTATCATCTATCTATCTCAAAGAAAATTGCAATGCTATGACACTTTAGCCCTGAACATCGCAGTATGTTCTCTTAAAATTAAGACTATTTTTCTTATAATCACAAAGACATAATCAAGCCTAAAGAAAATAATTCTCCAGTGTCATCTAACACACTGAATCAGACCACTGTAATCAGTGAACGTGACTAGAAAGTTGTGGATTCTTCCTGGGATATCACTAAGTAATAGGAGAGGGGGATTAAACCTATCACAGTTTGAGGCAGTGATTGGAAGAAATAAAACTGCTTCATGCTCACTCCTTAAGGGAGATTACAGCTGATGGCAGTTATCTAAAGATGTTTCACAAAGGATGTGTGGCTTTTTGGTCTTCCGTTTCCATCTTCCTGATTTGAGCTAATCTTCAAAGGTGGCCCCAATGAACCACATCTCTTGGTGTTTGCACCCTTGTCTACTCACCTCCATGTGTAATCTGAGCTGGCCTTATGACTCGCTTTGACCAGTAGAATGTGGCAAAAGTGATCCTGTGTTAGTCCGGGTAGATTTTACTTTTGTGCTTTTATGGGTCCTCAGCCACCATGTAGGAAGTGCAACTGCCGTGCAGAGGAAACCGCATGAAGAGACCACGAGGAAAGGCCATGTGGTGGGCGAAAGGCCTTGAGTCTACCTGATGGAGAGAGAGAAAAGCCCAGCTGCCCACCTGCTCAGCTGAGTCTGGTCTTCCTGCCTTTCATACAAAGGCACCAGACATGTGAGTGAGCTGCCTGGAACTTTGCAGCTCAGTCCAGTCCCCAGATGATTGCAACCCCAGCTGACATTACAGTGAGAACGCCCACACAGCTGAACCCATTGAACCCGCAGACTCGTAGGATATCATTAAGCCACGAAATTTGGGGGGTAGTTTGTTACGCTGCAATAGATGTCCAAAATCAGAGCTTTGACAGAAAAAGTGTGTGAGATTTGAAAGCAGACTTTCCCCAAAATATACAATATGCATGTAGAAATGCATGCTGTTTAATATCTTCTTGTGCTTTCATCCCTTGATCAAAGATCCAACTTCCATGAGGGACAGGAATACACTTCCTCCAGTTAGCGCCAGATAACAAGCACCACATAAAGGACTGGGCAGGCAATGGCATTATTATCCAATGGATGCAGCACAATGATATTTGACGATGGCAGTGATGATAGGTTATGCTATCTATGGACAACATTCCATCTTACCTGAAGCTGTCCCAGGAGAATGATGGAGGCACCTTTATCTGCACAGCCAAGAGACCAATAGGGAACAAGCTACTGAGGGCTGAACCCTCCCTAGGCTGAAACCAGCTCCCAGGGGCTCCTTTGATGATGATGAAATTGACTCATGGTGATGTAAAGTGGGCAGCCCTGTCCAGCGGCCGATCTTTTCTGGCAATTATTTGGAAGTAATGAAAGTGAATGCATGACATTTAAAAAGAAACTCCTCTGTCAGCAGGAAAGCTGCCACATTCTCCTGCACCTCTGAGAATACGCTTAGCTTGAAATAATGTTCATTTTAGCCAAGTTGTAAATTACAAGTGTGTTGGGGTCCGAGGGGATTTATTACCATTTGGAAGGAGGTTATTGGGCCTTGTGCAGAGTGGCTGCTGCATATGGTGCATGTTACAAAGTGGCTGTGTCGTGAAGCTTGCAACAAGGGAAAAAGTACCTTTCTTGCTTTCTTTCTTGCTCTTTTTCGCTTTTTCCTTTACAGTGCCTCTCTGGAGTCTTTTTATTGCTAATGCTCCACAGAAACACCAGCAATAAAGAGCACAATGTTGCAATCTGTTTTTCCAATTGTTGCTTGGATTTGATCTGACACCATTAATGACACATGACAGCGGGTTTGTTGATGAGTGGTTTGGCTGGGCTCTCTGTCTCCCTGGGTCAGAGAACGGCAGGAACGCTGAGCTGCACTTGGAGGTTCGGCTGAGGGCTCCTGGAGCGGGGCATGCGTCAGTTGCAGCCTTGGTGCCTGCAATAGCACTGGGCTCTCCCTGCCAGACCCCTGCCCACTGTGCAACTGAAAGGTGGACAGGGGAGGATGCCATGCCAGAGGGGGAAGGGCACTGGCAACCTCACGACACTCACCTTCTTTCAGCCACTCAGAGTTACACTTTTAAAAAAGAGTTATAATCCTTCAGCCCCTTGGGACTTAAGTTTAAAACAACTCTTTTCTTGGAGAGGATCATGCTGGGAGTGGCGGCGTAGAGGACAGATCCCTGGCTTTGGAATCAGAAGGCCTAAAGTTGAGTCCAGGTTCTTCTGTGGACTCTTTAAACGACCCCAGAGAAATGTATCTGAGCTTCAGTTTCTCCATCTGTGAAGTCGAAATTTAGAAAATCAAAACGGGCCCACCCAGCCTCCCAGCCTTGCCTGAGCATCAGTGTGAGAAGGTTCATCCAGTGGACACTCCTGGGCACTGCGTGAAGGTGGAGGCCTCAGCAGGCCCAGTTGGGTAAGGTGTGGGCCTGATGATCACTTCGCAAATTGTGAAGGGCATGTGCATGCCATTGTTTTTATTTTATTGTGTGTGAAATTGATTTTCTCTTGCTGTCTAACAGATCACCTGGGTCCATTGCTCAGGGTCTTTATAGGCTAAATCAAGGTGTCAGCAGGACTGTGATCCCATCTGAGGCTCAGGGTCTTCTTCAAAGCATATTCAGGTGTTGGCAGAATTCATCTCTTTGTGGTTGTAGGATTGATGTCCCTGTTTTCTGGCTGGCTGTTGGCTAGAGGTCACTGTTGGCAACTGGAAGCACCCTCAGTTTCAAATCCTGCCTTTGGTTATGTCAGAGTGAACTCATTAGTAATTTAATCTTGGGACACAGAGCCATTGTATTCTCCATCCCTGCCCAAACCCAAGTGGAGGGATTACACAGGGCATGGACAGTAGTAGGTGTGAATCTGGGGTCATCTTAGAATCCTTCCTACCACGTATGCCCATTTCAAGATGACCTGGATATGGCATGTGGGCCACTGACGTTTTTTGGAAGCAATCGGGGACCCACGTCTTTTCTCGGGCTTCAGTCTTGAGAGAGAAGACAGCAGGGTTGATGAGCTCTGTTATATGTTGGGCCTTATTTCTTTCCCTCCGTTCCTCCGTAGCTGATAGGGTGATCTACTTGTTCCGTTGGTTACTGACAGTCCTATGAGACAACCCTTCCTTTCTCAGGCTTGGGTTCACCATTTTCTTGCTTAAAATCATCAGGGGATGTCCGAACTGGAAAGGCCGTTGGGTATCATCTAGTCCAGCAGTTCCTGTGAGAACAACCACATAAGAAGAATCACCTGGGAACTCGTTCAAAAGACAGACTTCCAGGAGCTCCTGATTCAGTAGGTCTGGGTTGGGTACAGGAATCTGTACTTTTTACAAATGCTACAGATAAAGGGCTTGATGAACAGCTAGGTTTCAAATAAACAAAACAAAGTAGGCAGAATCCTTAAAACTGGAAGTAAGAGATGAGCTGAATCTGATGTCTGTGGGTCCTGCCCAACTTCTCCGGCAGCTAGCTCCACCTGTTTGCTCACATTTCTCTCTCAGCAGTCTCATGATGTGTTTCTTATTTATTTATTTTTGTTGATATATAATAATTACACTTATATATGGGTTGCATATGATATTTTGATACATGCATAGAATTTATAGTGACTAACTCAGGGTATTTGAGATATTTACAATCTCAAACACTTGTCATTTTTTTGTGTTGGTATTATTCCAAATCTCTTCTAGCTATTCTGAAATATACAATACATTGTTATTAAGTACAGTCATCCTACTCTGCACTGAATATTAGAATTTACTCCTTCTACCTAACTGTATGCTTGCACTCATTCATCAACCTTTCTTCACCCCCCTCCTACCCCCTTCTCAGCCTCTGGTAACTATCGTTTTACTGTCTACCTCCACGAGACCAATGTTTTAGGCCTCACGTGTGAGTGAGAACAGGAAATATTTGTCTTTCTGTGCCTGGTTTATTTCACTTAACATAATGACCTTTAGTGCCATCCATGTGGCTGCAAATGACAGGGTTTCATTCTTTTTTATGGGTGGATAATATTCCATTGTGATATATACCACATTTTCCATATCCATTCATCTATTGATGGGTACTTAGTTTGCTTCCATATCTTGGCTATTGGGAACAGTTCTGCAATAAACATGGGGCTGCAGGTGTCCCTTTGACATACTGATTTCCTTTCTTTTGGATAAATACCCAATAGGGGGATGGCTGGATCTATTTTTAGTTCTATTTTTAGTTCTTTGAGGAACCTGTATACTGTTTTCCATAGAGGCTGTGCTCATTTACATTGCAACCAGCAGCATATAAGAGTCTCCTTTTCTCTGATTTCTTGCCAGCATTGTTATTATATGTTTTGTCTTTTTGATAATAGCCATCCTGACTGGGGTGAGATCATCTCTCAGTGTGGTTTGCGTATGCATTTCCCTGATAATTAGTGATCATGAGCATTTTTTTCATGTACCTGTTGGCCATTTGTGTGTCTTCTTTGAGAAGCTCTTAACTGTCTCACAGAACAGGTGGGAGCTTTGCCATGAAGGGGGACCTGGGACTGCAGCAACAGGCTGTAGCTTCAGGCCCCAGGAGACTGCTCCTTCGCCAGCCTCAGGATGGCATCGGGAGGCCCTGCCTGCTTCCCCTCTTCCTTGTCATTGAGAATCTCCCAAATCTCCCAGCCATGCTTCCCCCAGCCACATCCTGAGCAGCACGCAGGCCCAAATTGAGTTGTAGATGTGAATTATTTAGAGGCACCAGTGGAATATTGTTGTATCAGTAACACAGACTATCACTTTGTGGCCTTGGGGCGGCCTCTGTGCACACTCCATCACTATTTTCTCTCATGAATAATGGAGGAGCTGAATTACTCTGCGTGTAGAGGATTCATACCCTGAGAAAACAAGGTTGCTCTGAAATTAATTTTCTGTACTAAAAGAGTGACAGAAAATCAATTAATCGCATATTATTCTATAAGGAGACACAGTAAAGGAAAGAGAGGATATAGCTCAGGCCATACATGAGCAAGTGCCCAGGGTGGCTGAGAGCTTTGTTGGGGCTAACCCCAACTAGGTGGCCCCGGAAGTCCATTTATCCTACCAAAGACAGCAGGGTGAGGGGTTTTCCAGGCCTGTTGCTGTGCTGAGTGCCTTTATTTTTATTTTTTTGGAAACTTTATTGTCACTTTCCCCTTCCCTGACCCTTAGTCCTTCCCAGCTCCCTCAAACCACCTCAAAGGCCAGTTTTGCTTCTCTAAGGCAAACCACAGAGATCTCTGTCCTTTGTGCCAAGACAAGGGGGAGGTTTTCTCTGCCTGCAGCACTTGCTGGTTATCCATTCCTTAGGGGAGCCCCTTCCCCTTTACTTTTAATTCATTCCTTAGGAGATCCCCTTCCCCTTTATTTTAATCTCAAGAAAAATCTCAAGTAAAGATTACCTATGCTTATTCTCTCTGACGTTTAAACATCCCAGATGACTGGAGGCATTTCCTGGCCAACTGGATCCCAAAACAAAAGAATGAGCTTTGCATGGTGGAATTTCAAGCAATTGGTCATTGGATGAGGGACAAGATTTTCAGGTCTGCAGGGCATCTGGTGTTGAGATTTCCTGGGACCTGTGCAATTGCGCCACCCTGTCGGCAGCTAGCAACTCCACCTTTTTGCAAAACTGGCACCTTTTTGTGTCTCTTTTCTGCACACAGCTTGCAAAGAAGGCTGGGACACTCTTCTTATATAGAATATAGGTGACAAAGAAGACAAAGACACTGAGGCTGGCTTCCTCCAGAGGAGAACAAGGTTAACCAGCCTGCCCCTCACTACTATTTAAAGAGGAGCTCAAGCTGAAGAACCTGGGCTTCTCTCCACCACCTCTCAGCAACGCCCGTGATGCCCCCACACTGAGCGAAACGCCAAACATCTCTGCAGGGGGTGGGGGAGGACAGGCAAGAAAGCCACGAAGCTGTGATGGCCACGTGACCAGCTCCTTCCTGGTCTCATCCACCTGGGTTAACAGAACCACTTGGATACAGCAGCTTGATGAGGGGTAACCATGTAAGGTCTCACAGAGTAGGAGACTGGACTCCATTAAAATCTCCAGCACACACTGTTCTCCCACCCCCTTGGATTTATTTTTTTTTCCATTGGATTTGACAATATGCTGAATTGATGCGTTGAAAGCTAAGAAGGTTTTGAAGAAAGCCTTTCTTGCTGGCTTGTGCTTTTTGCTGCTGTTACACTACATTACTCTACATCCCCTTCCTCCACTAAAAAGGAACAAATGGCCTGCTTATCAGCTGCCTGCGTCTCCCCCCGCGGCTGACATGCAGGCAGATGTGTTGCATCCTGCAATTCTGATGCGACGCCTCAGCACCCCAGCCGGCTGACAGGCAGGTGCACTGCATGCCCCAGCTTGGCTCTGGCGCCGCTGCCTGCCCTGCTCCGCGGTGGCAGGATGCTGGGTCTGCCCCTGAAGTCAGTGTCTGGAGATGACAACCATCCCCCATGCAGTACAGCAGCAGCCAGGCTCACATCAGGCCCGAGCCCTGAACAGAGGAAGGCAGGAGAGGATGCGGGAGCAGCTGGGCACCTTTTACCCCACGACACGAACACCTGTTTCCAACTGCAGATTGCTTAGAAATCCAATTTTTCCAAGAAGTCATTTTAATTGCACTATGGGTGTTCTCCGTTTAAAGAAACGGGATGTGGCGGGGGAAGGGAGTAGAGGTGGTGGTGGTTCAGTTTTTGGTGAGAGAAAAAAGTATTTTTACTGATAGAGATTTTAGCTCCTCCCAATTCTTGTTTAAATTATCCAACTCTTGGGTTATAAATTTGCTTTTTAGTGACAGCATAGCTGCAGTCTGCAGGGTCTCTGAAGAATGGGTCTTCATCAGAGGGCACGTCTCCTGGCAAGGGGGCATTTGCTGCCTGCCGCCCAGCTCTGAGCAACAGCCCGGAGCCCTGCTGGCTGCTCTCCGCACCCTGAAGCTGGCTCTGAGTTCGACGAATGCTCAGCCTTCGCTGGTGCGGCCACGGCTCTCATTTGCTGCTTCCACTTCAGGTGAGGACACTGGGGATAGTTGTGCTTCTATGGTGGATTTTGTGCTTCTATGGTGGATTTTGTGCTTCTATGGTGGATTATGTCTATAGACGTAGACAGGAACTCAAATCCCTGCTCTGCTGAAGCATTATTTTGGTCTGAGTTACCTGTCTCAGTTTCCCTTTCTACCCTGTAGAGGCTCTGATCCAGCAGGAGCTAGGGGCTCACTGCAGAGAATAAGCACAGTGGAGTGGAGGAGAGAGATGCAGCTCAGGGCTGCCTGCAAGTGCTGGGCCGGCTCCCCGCCCCCACACTCCCACCCTCCTCAGAGGGTGCCACATGTGGAGCCGAGCGAGGTCCCCTCCCACGGGGGCAGTTGGGAGCCTGCACTCTCAATCGGCCCATGTTTATTGACTCATAAATCTACTGTTTAGTGGCTCATTAGAAAGGTGCTGCTCTCCCACTGTGGGCTCCCCTCAGTCTCTCCTGGTAGGCTTCAGAGCCCTTTGCCAAAGCTCCAGGGTTTGGGGAAACAGACGCCCAAGGGTCTGCAGAAGTTGGAGCCAGCAAGGGGAGGATAGCACACAGCAGCCCCCAGTGGGACCCTGTAAACAAACCCAGCCTCGTTAGTTTTCTTAGTGCCTCACCCAACTGTTGCGTTTCATGTCTTCTACTTTGTCCTGGTTCCAAACACACCCTCTCCAGGGAGGCAGAGATTATGACTCCTTTTTCACAGATGAGGACACTGAGGCTTTATGTGTCCAAGGGGCACAGCTACAGAGAACCTAGGCTTTGTGATCCCAGGTTACTGCTCTTTCTACTATGCCATGCTGTAAATGGGATAGAGACAGGAGGCCTGCCTGTTGATTCTTCTTTTTTTGTTGTTTTTTTGTTTTTTTGAGATGGAGTTTCACTCTTATAGCCCAGGCTGGAGTGCAATGGCATGATTTTGGCTCACTGCAACCTCCGTCTCCCAGGTTCAAGCGATTCTCCTGCCTCAGCTTCCGGAATAATTGGGATTACAGGTGCCCACTACCATGCCCGGCTAATTTTTGTATTTTTAGTAGACGCTGGGTTTTACCATGTTGGCCAGACTGGTCTCAAACTCCTGACCTCAGGTGATCCACCCATCTTGGCCTCCCAAAGTGCTGGGATTACAGACGTGAGCCACCACGCCAGGCTCGATTCATTTTTATTGCAGGCCCCAAAGTAGAGGCCACCTGAAGTTCCCTCCCCCTTGGTACTCGTTGATTGTTGGGATGATGGCAGGGAGATGGCTATAGAGATAAGACACTCTTTCTACAAATTTGGTTCAATAGACATAGACAACTCATATTATAAGCCAACCACTGGGCTGCAGGGATAAGAATTGGATACTCCAATGAACGAGTTGGAAAATAAGAATCCAAGCTTCTGTCAGTTTCCATCTCCTTGCTTTTGTTGGTCATAAGAAGTAAGAAAGGACATTATTACGTCTCCAGCACCATCTGTGTTCTAGAACCAATGCCTAGTGCTATCACTTAAGCATCACAATACACTTCTGAGATAGGCAAAATTACCCCGTTTGCAACTCAGCAAACTGAGGCTCAGAAGAGTCAGACAGCTTGTTAAGGCCAGGCAGTGAACAACTGACAAGAGTGGACTTCATCACAGGCGAGCCTGACACAGGCACTGCAGTGTGACCAATTTGTCGCAGCCCCTAAAGTTGTCCTGTAGGTTTCACTGAGTTTTCTGATCCTCTTGGTTTTGCAACAGCGCTGTCTGGCACTCAGGCCTCTCTCTGTACACACCAAGGCCCTTCCTGCAGAGTGGAGAGACTGACTCTGCAAAGGGAAGGAGAGAACAGGCCCTGTCACCAGCCTCGCCTGGTAAGAAGTCCCTGTGGCAAGCTGATTTGACACTAATATGCAATTTGCATCTAAATTCTACAGGCTTTCAGCTAATGTCCCATCTATATTGCATTGTTAAAGACCATCTTATAATGTGTTTAAACAGAAAATGTATTGTCTTAAAGTGGTGTTGAACGGAGGCACAGCTACACATGGTGGGAAGAACAATGTACTTAACATCTCAAGACTACGATGGAGTCTTGATTTGCATTCTAAGCCAGTTATGTGAATGTAGCCAAATTAGTTATTTTTTCTGAGCCTCAATTTCCTTATCTATAACATGAATATAATTATGTCTTCCTACCTTACTTAGCTTATATGTATATCAATGAAATAATGCTTGTAAAAACTGCCTCATGATTTGTAATGTGTTACGTCAATATGATGGATACTTAGAATATACTTATTCCACTTTATTTACCACGTTGATTTCTTCCTTAGAAAAAGAGAGAGAAATCTACATGCTCTTCTTTAGATTCCCTTTCCCCTGAACTATTGCTTGTGCTTTTAGAAAAAACTTAGTTGGAGGAAAGGTTCTGGTCCTTTGAAAATGTGAAAAGCATGTTAGACAGAGATAGCTGTCCAACAGCTGTATAAGTTGGGTCACTTTTTTAACAGCCACAAGACGCCATGAAAACTATATGGAACTTGAAGGCAATAACACACTGGCAGACTTTCTTACTGTTGAGTGGTACAAGCTCACTTCAAAACCATTGCTGGGTTAGACTGAAGTGAAGTTGCTTCCTGTGATTCTGGTGGGCACAGTCCATGCTTGTGGAAGTGGAGACCCACCATCTTTTCATGTGGAGGAAGTGATCTGCATTTGATGCTGTCATTCATTGGTTCATCCCATTTTTTTTTTCCTGGCAACATATCCATTGCGATCTAGGGAAACTGATACTGATTTTCTATTATCTTTTTCCTAGGAAAGCTATCAGCCATTGCCTGCTTTTCTGGATAGCATGACAAATGGCTGATATTTCTGGCACTTGGCATATCCTTTACCTGGGAGGGTGAACATAGAGTCTGCTTAATAAACAATTCAAAAGGAGATTGTGCTGTTAACTTGGTGTCTGTCAGGCTTTCTGAGGTGGAAGGTTGTCCATGGATTCAGAAACTTCCAGGGTCTAAAGATTTGTAAGATCCTCTCGTTGGGTTAGAGTGTGCACTAGAGCTGAATTGCTCAGATAGTGATGAAGAGGATAAAACCAAGGAATGGAATAAAACTGAGGTCATTTTGAGTCAAGCTTGAGAAAAGGTATAAAGGAATTAGGAGAGGGATTATATCTGTTTGCAAATATGTAGAGGTTGTGCCCTTTGTAATTGTCCTGTGCTAGTTCAGGCTTCTTTCCCCTTCCCTGGCATCCTTCTGTGCGGGATCAATGTTAGGCTATGATTTAGTGTAGCATGCAAGGCAATGACATTCCAGGTAGCTACAAAACCTGTTTCTAGATTGCACTCTCTCAGAATTTCATTTATTTATACCTCCATTCATTCAACAATTATTTATTGGGTGACTAATGTGTGATAGACACACTTCCAGAGACTGGGATATAGCAGGGAACAAAAATTTCAGAGACCCTTTGCCTTCTTAGATCTTAGATTTTAGTATGGGAAGGCAGATAATAAACATAAATAGTAAATATATCAGATAATATATGATACAGATATGGCAAAAAATAAATCAGAGTAAGGAAGATAGGGAGTGGAGGGGTAGTACATCAGGTAGCAACCACTGGAGAGAAGCCCACTCTCCCACTTGCAGATCCAGCAAACAGGCCTTGCTTTGATGGGCATGTGATGTGAATTGCCTAAGGCTGCACAACAGCCTGGGCATGGCTGAGATATGGATTCAATTTTCCTGCCTTCTGGACTCCCTACAAGCTCTGCCCTCTTATTATTTTCTGTTCCACTATTTAACTCATCACCCATCAAATTATTTGATGTCTTCATTTACAAATAATAAACATAAGGAAATTCTTTACATTGAGAAGGAGGTAAACCTGTAAGACATACACAATATGTCTTGGGTGGGTTGATGAGCCAAATAAAGATGGATGTGACAGGAGGCAGGCTGGCCTTGAATGACCCCACTATCAGAGGCAACCCCTTGTGTCTAACCCATGGAGCCCCTGGACCCTCTCTGACATTTGCTAATTACAGTGACTAATTAGTATGTCATTGGCCTCTAGTCATGTACCCAGACAAGATTAATAATGATGAAACCATGGAAATTAATTTACAACCATCTACATACTTCTCCTGGACCTGGCTAAGCTCACTCTTCTCTTCTGGGTAGGGGAAATAGGAAGTCCACAAGCAAGAGAACAAAGGGTCAAGGGAAAAGGAGACATTTTAGAGCTGCAGCTGAGCTGGGAACAATCCCCTTCCCCAGGCAAGTGGTCCCATGGAATGCAATGGCTTGGAGGAGTCAGAAACAAAAATAAGGTCAGGCAGAAAACCAAAGGACCTCGCCAGCCCCAAACTGATTAAATTGTATGCAGCAATTTAAAATAAAATTAAAACTTTAATTATGAGACTGTAAGAGCAAAAGATGCCGAGAGTCAGGAAACCTGGATTTGATCCTTGGTTCTGCATCTCACTAGCCATTTGTGGTTGTTCCAGCCACCCAATCTCTCTAAGCCACAGGCATGTTGAAGTAAGAGCAAGGCAGTGGACTGGACTCATGTAGAGTCATCCTCAACTCCTTGCCCTTCCTCATCCTTCTCTTGTGCCACAAACCGTAAGGATTCAGCCTCTGCTACCCTCTCATAGCCCTCCTCTCCCTCTGCCCCATCACCACCACCATACATTAGGCTCTTGAGGTTTCTTATTTGTGCTTTTGTAACTGCTGTGTGGTGATCTCTAGGCCTGTTACTCCTCTACAAGTCAAACAGTTCTCCAAGCTAAAATAAAAGTAACAACACAACAACAGTTAAATACATTGCACCCTCTAGAAGTCCAGATTCTCTAGCAGGGCTCTTAGACTTATTCACAATTTGACCTCAGCCTGACTGAGGCCATCCTTTCTTTCCATATCCCCACCAAGCATACACTTGGCTCTTCCAGGTCATATATTCTTTTACTTCTGCCTTCTGCCCCCAAATCCAATATACTTTTTCTTATTTTTATTTTTAATCACAGTAAATTTATAACATAATAATTTCCATTCATTTTGATCATTTTAAAATTCAGTGGTATTAATTATATTCCAAATGTTGCATTATCTTCACCACTATCTATTTCTAAAACTTTTTCATCAGTCCAAACAGAAACTCTGTACCTATGAAGCAATAATATATTCAGGGTATGGTAATCTCTCCTTTTTCTCTCTATGAATTTGCCTGTTCAAGATATTTCATTTGAGTATAACCATACAGTATTTGTCTTTTTGTTTCTGACTTATTTCACTTGGAATAATGTTTTCATAATTTGTCCATGTTGTAGCATGTACCAGAACTTCATTTTTTTATGGCTAAATAATATTCCACTATGTGAATATACCACTTTTTGTTTATCCAATCATCTGTCTATAGACTCTTGGGTTGTTTTTACCTTTTGGCTTGTGAATCATGCTGCTATGAACACTAGTGTACAAACATCTGTTTGCATGCCTGTTTTTCATTCTTTTGGATGTGTACCTAGGAGTCAAATTGCTGAGTCATATGGTAATTCTGTGATTAACTATGAGGAACCACCAACCTGTTTTGGATAGCATATGCATCATTTTACATACCTACCAACAATGTATAAGGGTTCCAATTTCTCCACTACCTCATCAACACTTGTTATATTTCACTTTTTAAAAATTATAGCCATTCTAGTAAATGTGTAATGGTATCTAGGCCATTGATTTTGATTTTGATTTTCCTAATGACTAATGATGTTGAACAACTTTTCATGTGCTTACTGCCCGTTTTTATATCTTCTTTGAAGAAATGTCTATTCAAGTTTTTTGTCCATTTTTTAATTGGATAGTCTTTCTTCTTGTTGTTGAATTGTAAGTGTTCTTTATATATTCTGACTATTAAATCCTTATTAAATATAAAAATTTGAGCATAGTTTCTCCCATTTTTAGGTTGCCTTTTCACTTTCTTGGTAGCGTCCTTTGATGCACAAGTTTTTAACTTTGAGGAAATTCAATTTATCTATTTTTTCTTTAGTTGTTCATGCTTTAGGTGTCATATCTAAGACTCTTACCAAAACTGAGATCGTGAAGATGTGCCTCTATGATTTCTTCTAAACCTTGTGTAGTTTTAGCTCCTAAATTTAGGTTGTTTATCCATTTTAAGTTAATTTTTGCATATCATATGAGATTTTTGCATATGATATGAGAATGCAGTGTACAATTGCTTTCTTCTCTGCCTGTGGAAATCCAACTGTCCTAGCACCATCTGTTGAAGAGACTATTATTTCCCCATTGAATGGATCTGGAAACTTTGTCAAAATTCAATTGGCCGTAGATGTACGGGTCTATCTTGGAACTCTTAATTCTACTTCATTGGTTTATATGTCTATCTTCATGCTACTACCACACTGTTTTAATTAGTGTAGCTTTATAGTGAGTTTTGTAATTGGGAAGTGTGAATCTTCCAAACTGATTCTTCTTTTTCAAGATTATTTTGGGCATTCAGGGTCTTTTACAATGTCATATGAATTTGAGGATTGAATTTTCCATTTCTGCCAAAAAAAGCTGTTGAGATTTTACTAGGTATTATATTGAATCCATAGATCACTTTGAGTAGTAATGACATCTTAACAATATTAGATTTCCATTCCACGAACATAGGATCTATTTCCATTTTTTTAGGCCTTTAATTTCTTTCAGTAATGTTTTGTGGTTTTCAGTGTACAAATCTTTTACTCCCTTGGCCAAATTTATTCCTGGATATTTGATTCTTTTAGATGCCATTATAAATGGAATTACTGTCAGTATTTCCCTTTTGGATTATTCATTGTTAGTGTATGGCAATGCAACTCATTTTTGTGTGCTGCCCTTGTAATCTGCAACTTTGTTGAGTTTATTTTATTAGCCCTACTGGTTTTCTTATGGAGTCTTGGAATTTTCTCTATCTAGGTTTATGTAATCTGCAAATAGAAGTTGTTTAAATTATTCCTTTAAATTTGGATGCCATTTGTTTCTTTTTTTGTCTAATTATTTTGGCTAGAATTTTTAGTACAATTTTAAACAGCAGTGGTGAAAGCCAACATCCTTGTCTTGTTCTTGATTTTGGGGGAAAGATTTCAGTCTTTCACTATTAAGTATGATGGTGGCTGTATTTTTATTTCATAAATGCCTTTTATTATGTTGAGGAAATTCCTTTTATTCCTAGTTCTCTGAATCCTCTAGCATACTTTTATACTACAAATGATTTACTTAGTTTTTTCTTTCTGTCTGTCTGATTCTCTAGATAGAGGAACCCTTCCTCAAGCCCAGCCCATATGTCACTTCTCTCACCCCCACAAGCTCTTTGTATATAAAATCTTGCCTCTTAATTACTTGATTTTATGATTGTTCACTCTGATAGCCTGTGATATCCTTGAGTGTCGGGACTGTTTTATTCATTTTGCTATCCCCAGAATCTAGCACAGGACTCATGGAATGTTTGCTGGAAGAATGTCGATTGGGTAATGTTCTCTCATTTTTCAACTTCTCTACTGTTTAACTTGTCTCCATGAGCTACTGCAAGGAGCTTTCTATTTAACAAGGAAGGGCTCTGGGAAGGACTCTGAGAGCTGCAGTCAATGCAGCTGAGGTGGGCTTGGGGGCTTCCTGGATGCTGATGACACATGAACATCAAGGTGGAGAATGGCCTCACCCTGTTCCACAATGAGCACCTTAAACAAGTGGGAGCTCACTACCAAGTGGCCTCTCATGGTTGGGTTCACTCTTATGCTTGCTCAAGAGCTTTGGCAATGCCAGACCACCAAACCATTTTCGTCTCTTGTTGCCAAATCAAAACAAACTGACAAATAATGACTTAATGACTCCTGTGTGCCCAACACATTGCTAGAAGCTCTGGAGAAATGCAAAGAACTCCACCCGACTTAGCACATTTCTTCACCCACAGCATTTAAACTAGGCCAGGAGAGGAAGGTTTTCAGGCCAGGCTGTGTTGCAGGGAAATGTGTTAGTTTCTTATTGCTGCTGTAACCACAAACACAATGGCTTAAAACAACAAGGATTTATCATCTACAGTTATCAAGGGTGAAAGTCCAAAATGCATCTCACTGGGCTAAAATCAAGGTGTTTGCAAGACTGTGATCCCTATGGAGGCTCCAGGGAAGTAGCTTCCTTGCTTTTTCCAGCTCATATTGGCTTCTCAACATTTTTTGCTTGGTAATGCTGTTACTCCAGCCTCTGCTTCAATCATCACAACTTCTATGCCTCTGCTTCTCATGTTTCCTTCTTTTACATATAAGGACTCCTGTGATTACACTGAGCTGTCCTGGATAAAGGAGGCTGATCTCCCCATCTCAAGACCTTTAATTTAATCACAACTGCAAAGTCCTTTTTGCCATGTAAGGTTGTGGAGATTAGAACATGAACATCTTCAGGATATGGGGCATTATTCAGCCTATCCCAAGGACTATGGACAGCTTGATCTTTCAGTGACTGGAGCAGATCCCTTGTTACCACTCCCACGTTCAAGTTCATGTAGCAAGTCATCCTCCCAGCCCAGGGCTTCTTCTCTTTACAGATGAGAAAATGGATGCCTCGGGAGAGAAAGTAGCTTAACTTGGATTCCATAGCTAGTGGTCGACAGAACTGAGCCTAGAAAGAGGCTCTGTAATCTATTCAATGCCAAGATTCAGAGATTTCGTGATTGACCAGAGAAAGGGGGACAGGGGAAGAAGAAATTGGGAAAGGGCCGCTACCCCAATCTTTTTTTCTCCAGATATACAACATGTCAGCCATCCATGAGTGGATGAACTTATTTTCAGAGAGTCAGGAGAAATTTAGCTCCCTCAGTCAAGGAGGGACAAATCTATCTGGTAATTTGTGTGTGTCTTATTACTAGCTTTGGAGATTATATTTTTCCCCTTCCATATTCCATTCCATGAGAGCATCACATCAGTTACTCCAGACTTCACAAAGTTTGAACCCACCTGGATTTTCTTCTGAACACCCAGAGGTCCCTTCAGGGGTCTTGGAAGGTACCAGGGCTCAGGAAACCCCGACTCCCCAGCTTACTCAAGCTGACAGATTGCATTTCCCGTTAGCTCAGCCATTAGCTCCTGCCTTCTGTTACTCTGTGCCCACACACGGTCTCCCCACAGACTTCCAGAAAACTGCCTCCTGCCCGTGCTCGCCACTCCAGCGCTGCTCTCTGCTGGGAGTGACACCCCTCTCTGCCTGCTGCCCCCCTACCCATGTCTGACACTAACTCAGAGACTTGCGTCTGGGGCTGGAATTTTGTCGTTGCTATGGAAGTGGGAACCAGCTCAGCCTTCCAAACTCACAGAGTGCCCAAAAACACACACGGCATCTCGTGCTGACACACCACTGACAACCCGCGATGACGGGGATGTACTTTTGAGTGTCATCTTGACAAGGAGCAGGAGCCTCTATCTGCCGGCCCATCCGCCTGGCCATCTGTCTCCCGAGATTGTCTGCACTTGACTGGCTCGGATCCTGAGCCCCCCTTGCTGGGGTGCCCGTCCTTGCACGGCCTGGCTGCTTCCAGGGGGCGAGAAGGAAAGAGTCCCTTGTCAGTGGTGTTGCTCTGCAGGGAAGCAGGTGGGTGAGGGAGGGCTCTGGGGGATGCTAAGGGTCGCTTCTGAGCCTGGCTTAGGCAGTCCCAAGTCCACGGGTGGGCATTTCAGCCAGTGACAGAGGGAGGAGAGCCAGATCTCCTGCCTTGTTTGTGGCCTGAAGCCACAGCTTTTGGGATTTCCTTGGCTCTTGGAAAGGCAGCCCTTTGGGGAGGCGCCAGCATTTCCAGGTGGTATGGGGAGGGCTGCCCAAGACACATGGATTCCTTTGCTTCCTGTCTCCAAATCCCCCTGTGAGGAAGGGGTGGAGGAATTCCTGGCTTTGGTGGACTTCCCAGCAGCTAATGTCACTAGCTACTGAAGGTGAAAACTGGGACCTGCAGTTTGGGGAAGGGAAGTTTGAGCATCTGGTGAGACAAAGGGGTGATAGGAAGGAGCAGAGAAGATAAGGTCCCTTATCACTTGGGATTGACACGCTCGCACATGAAACTTACCACATCTGCCCTGCATGCCCTCTAGGTCTTGTCCACTCTCCCATTAGGACATGGGGCATGGCTTTCTATATTCTACAGTGCCCGCCTTAGTGGGGAAGAGACAGGGAAGCACATGGTCAGAAGGGTCAGCCCCCTCCCTGGTCAGCCCTCCCTAGTGCTTTATTCTGTACACTTACCCCAGTCTGCAAAGAATGGTCAATGCCCAATCCATCTGCAAATGGTGTTACAAGACCCTGTAGTCTTCCGTATTCCATTCTTTCTAAGCTAATTTTTCCCAGATTGTTATCTTTTCGTGCTCCTCTCTCCCACTCTTCTCCCCCATGAATATGGGGTACTAGGTGTTGTGCCTTTGATTCCTGCACAGTCACATGGACCATGTTTATCGGGGCCTCAGGTCTCCAGCCCTTCTCCCTTGTGGTGGCTACTTGGTCACTAGCTGGGAGGCGCTGGCTTTTATCTGCCCTGGAGTCAGAGCCCAGAGGTGCAGCCATCAGTGCTGCATCTTCAAAGTGACAGCACAGCTCTCTCTCCTCCTGAGGCTGGGAGGAGACCAGCCCCAGCCATTATTAGCTGATAAATATTTGGCTTGTGTCTCCTCCTAAAATAATCCTCATGCACGATGATAGCTGTCAACCCTGGCTCTGAGATCTAATTTGAGCCTCCCTGTCTACATCTGGTACTATGGCTCTCGTGTGACTGGTGATCTCTTAACAAGGAAATGAAACTGTGTCAATCAGCTGATGGGACTTAAATGCTGATGGATGTGGCAAAAGGTAGGAAACACAAGTTGAACAAAGCATTTTGTTTGGGATCAAATTACTGCTCTGTTGCTAAGACTTTTGGTCCAGGCCTAAGTGTTCTCATGATTTGGACAATACAGGTTCATTCCCTTAACATGAACCAGGTAAACTATAGCCCTAGCTCAGAGGTTCTCAAAGTCCACCCACAAAAACCCTCCAGAAACTGTTCACGAGATCTCTAGCCACAGCAGACAGTCTCTCTATAATGCTCATTTATTGGGGAATAAACAGTAAAATCTCAACAAGACAACTAAAGTCAGGGGAATAGTTGATAACAGGAAACAAACAAACACAAAAAATAAAGGAAGAGCTTCTAGGTAAGTCTTCTGGACACTGTTTACCTAACATTTTTTGTTTTTTAAATTTTCCTATCCTGATTTTGGGGAGAAAATATCCCCCAAATTTTGCTAGTTTAGGCCAAAAAATGGAAGATATGGAAATTAGTGTGATATAATGGAAAGACTTGAACAACTAGTTTTGGAAACTTGCAAGATGACTTCAAAGGACTTCTATACAAATTGGTATCATTAAAGGGACTAGATTCCAACTATTTTTAGTTTTTATGTCTCTCTCCCAGATTTCAAAGTCTTGGAAGAGAGAATTGTACTGAGCCAGCCTGAGTCTGTTTTCTACCCCTCTGCCCCCGACCGTTAATCAACCATGGCTTGGGGTATGTAGTATTCGCCAGAGAAGGAAGATTACTGTTGGCCAAGTGGCTCCCCTGAGAGGTATCCAGTAGAAAGCTATGAACCCCATCCACCCTAGATAAGGAAGAGTTTCCCCTAGGCAACTGGAGGCATTCACAAACATTTTGAGATAGACAATTTTGCAGGTGTTTCTATTAATAGATTGTAGCTCCACAAGACGACGTTCCTTCAGCTGCAAAGATCTGTAGAGAGCAGAGAGGAATGGAAGTAGCTGAGATTCTGCAAGTATTTATTGAGCACCTACCAGGCATTCTTTTGGATACTTAAATACATTGATGTAAAAAAGAGAGAGAGAGATCCCAGCCCTCATGGGATCATTTGGAGTAGTAGGATTATATTGTTAGGAGACTTTACTACAGGTCTTGAGAGCTTCCTAGTGCCTATTTGAGGAAGGACCTCATTGAGTTCCAATATCTAGTCAGCTCCTATTGAGATATTCCTTTCCCTCACCCCATGTACCTAATGCATCACCAAGTCGTATCTGTCCCACTTACTAAAGAACTCCTGAATCTGCCTGCTGCTCTCCATCTCCACCACCACTAAGTCTGAGCTACCCGCAATCTCAGCTCAGCGGCTACACCTCCTCCTAACTGATTTTTGCAAATCCACTTTGTCTTTCATTTGTTCCTTGTCCACACTGCAGCCAGAGTGATTTTCTTTTATTCAAGATGCAAATCTGATCACATTGGCACCACTGCTTTAAACTTGAGTGCTTTCCTGTTGATCTTAGGATAAAGGCCAGAAGACTGAACAGCTTAGAAGGCTTTTTGCAGCCCAGTACCTGCTTAGCTGGCCAACCTCACCTTGTGCCACTGTGCTTGTTCTCTGGGCTGTGTTCATGTCACACCTCAGGGTGCTTGCATAAGCCTTTTGTTCTATCTGAGATTGTTTTCCCTCTCTTCATATATTAAGCACTCTCCCGTTCTTCATACAGTTAATTGCATCTCAGCTAAAGGGTGAAATATGCCCTGCTACTGCCCCTTTTTCACTTCTCCCCTTTACCATGTGATTCCACAGAATAGGAGTGGTTTGTAAGTATCCATTCGTGAGTGTAGTCTTTGGATTAATGTAGGTCTCTCCTACTAGGTTGTGAGCTTTCTAAATATAAAGACGTTCTAACATCCCCAAAAAGTGTTTGCTGAGGCTGAGAGTTTACTGAGGGATAAATCTGCCTTAGGTATTGAGGTCTCCAAAGAACAAAGAATTCTGTATTAAAAAATGGACAGGGGGCAGGGGCAGTGAGAAGAAAACTCCAATCATAGGCATCTGTTTTAGTCCAGTTTAATGGTGATGATAATGACATAACCCAAACTGGTTAATTTATAAGGAAAAAGAGGTTTAACGGACTCACAGTTCTATGTGGCTAGGGAGGCCTCACACTTATAGCGAAAGGCAAAAGGCACATCTTACATGGTGGCAGGCAAGAGAGAATGAGAGCCAATCGAAATGGGAAGCCCCTTATAAAACTATCAGATCTTGTGAGATTTATTTACAACCAGGAGAACAGTATGGGGGAAACTACCCCATGATTCTATTATCTCCCACTGGGTCTCTCCCACAACATGTGGTAATTATAGGAGCTACAGTTCAAGATGAGATTTGGATGGGGACACAGCCAAATCGTATCAGCATCCATCTAGCAGTTCCTTGTTAAGGGGCCGCCATCCTCTCTGAATTCACCAAGGTAACTGGTTGATAAATCTGTGCGAGGGAGAAATCTCATTGGGAAGAGATGCACTACCCTGTATTTAGAGCTGCACCAGCAGAATGGCAGGCTATGGGACTCTGCTTTCCAGGTGGCAGAGGAGAGGAGAGAGTTGAAGCAGTGGGTTCAGGGGGCTGCAGCTTCCAGGGTTCGGTGGCCTCAGGTGAGCTGTAGGATCTCTGAGCCTCAGGATCCTGGACTACAAAATGACGAAAAAGGGAGAGTTATGAGGATTTAATAGATGACGTGAAATGGAATGTTTGGCTCTAAAACTATTCAGATATTGGCTAGTTTAATTTTTTTTTAGGGGTTCAAAATCATCTAGAGATTGAAAACCCTCTCTGCTGGAAGCATTTTGCCACTGCTCTAATGAGGTCTACAGTAATCCCAGACCCAGAGATCTTCTGTCCCCAGAGGAAAGGGGCCTGGTCTTTTTACACACCCGCCTTTGGAGGCCCTGGGCTGTCTCCTCGCCTCCATTTAGCATTTTGATTTGTGCAGTTTTGCTGAGAATCTCTATTGCAGTGTGTTGACTTATCACTCATCCCAATAAGTTCCCATTCTCTCCCCTCCTGACAGCCTCACCTAATGTACTTATTCATTCAATTTAAATAAATCGAACATGGGCCTATGACAGCCGATAAGTGAGTCACACAAGAACAAACAGAAGAGAAAGCTCTGCAAATAGTCAAATGTCAAGTAAGAATGGAAAACTGTCCCCACAGCTTCAACGAACCTTGGATATCTAATATTTATGGCCAATTGATGTCATTAGAAAGTAAATAAGCCCTCTTATGCTGCATTACATAAGATTGACTGCAAGCAATGGAGTTTAAATAGCAGAGATAAGTGCAGATGGAAATAAACCTGTTTAAAGCTAGAAATATTTGATGGGCCTCCTTGCTGCTTTTAAGATAATTGATCTGTATATCTGTATTGAATCTCACCATAAAAGCTTTGAAGAGACTTGTGGCAGAGCCTGTTCAGACCCAAATCACATTTCTCTGGGGCCACCCAGGCAGGGTTAGAATCTCTCCAAAGAGAATCTCTAGAGCTGGGAAACTGAAAAAAACTGAGGAGAAGCAGGAGTCTTCTGGCTCTAGGCCCACCCCTCCACTGCCCCCATCCCAATTTCCTGGATAACAGCTAGAACTAAATGACCAGGCTCTTAGGGGGCTGAAACTATGACAAGCAGCATCACATAAGGAATCTTGGTTCTTTAGCTTGTAGGAGAAAAGAGTGAAGTGGCTGGGAGGGTCTCAGTTGTTTTCTTTGAGGATTTCCAGCAATGTTAGGTAAAATAGTGCATCTCAATTTTCAGTTATTTGTGGCAAAGGAACGGTTAAAAAAAAAAACACAACTTCTTGTCATTTGACACACGGTTTTATTGTTTATAACTAGCATGGGCCTCACATTACAATCCGCTTATCACGTAAGTTTGACATCTGATTGTGTCTATATTGTGTCCCACAAGGCGTGTCCACTGGTCACATGCTTGGTGACCAATATCCAATTGCTGTAACATTTCGGAAACTGTTCCTTTCATCTTTGTGCTCACGGAGGTCAGACAGCAAACAGTGTATGAACTCGTATCTATCCATGCACCACCCTTTGAGCAGTGCTGATGTAGAAGGTTTGTTCTCTTTGTCTGCAGATGGTAGGGAGAGAATTAGAAGCAATCGATGGAGTAGGAGGAGACCTATGTTATCCTGAAAGGACAATATTTCCCAATAGTCACAGCAGACACAAACCTCAATCCACAAACCCAGAAGGACAAGAAATACAATTTTTAAAACTTTTCTATAGCAAATGTTAAAAATGTGAATTTGTAAATGAGAAATTATGATTTTATACACACATATATATGAATTGATAATAGTCACAAGTGTCACTTTTTAAAAATCTTTTATTTCCATAGATTATTGGGGTATAGGTGGTATTTGGTTACATGATTAAGTTCCTTAGTGGGGATTTGTGAGATTTTGATGCACCCATCACCTGAGCAGTATACACTGTGCCCTATTTGTAGTCTTTTATCCCTCATCCCCTTCCCACCCTTGCCCCCTGAGTCCCCAAAGTCCACTGTGTCATTCTTATGCCTTTGCACCCTCATAGTTTAGCTCCCACTTAAGAGTGTGAACATACGATGTTTGGTTTTCCATTCCTGAATTACTTCACTTAGAATAATAGGCTCCAATCTCATCCAGGTCACTGCAAAAGGCATTAATTCATTTCTTTTTATGACTGAGTAATATTCCATTGTACATGTATACCACTGTTTCTTTATCCACTGGTTGATTGATGGGCATTTGGGATGGTTCCACGTGTTTGCAATTGTGAACTGTGCTGCTATAAACATGTGTGTGCAAGTATCTTTTTCATATAATGATTTCTTTTCCTCTGGGTAGATACCCAGTAGTGGGATTGCTGGATCAAATGGTACTTCTACTTTTAGTTCTTTAAGGAATCTCCACACTGAGCAAAATTTAATTCTATGGTAATATCACAGTGCTTGGGCTAAAAACACCAAATCTCAATTTGAAGCCTAACACATTCACCTTCTCCCAGGTAGTGTATAAGTTGCAGGGATTTTAACAGAGAGCAGAGGCTGGATGGGGTGGGGGCCTCTGTCTGGATTACCATCATCTGTCTGTGTTGGCATCCATTGGGGTGTCCTCATTCCTATCTGGCCTTCGGTCTTCAGTCCAAGAAGCTCTCTGCAAGGTCTTCTTTGTTCCCAGCTTGTCCTGTTTGCTGACTGTCTGTGCCACATTCATGCCACTCGTGGCTGTGTGGAGAACACACGAGTTCTCTGTGAGGTTGTCCAGGCCCGTCGGCCTGCGCCCTCCCCTCCTCCCTTCCCTCCTGCATCCAGCATAGAGTTCTGTGTGGGTAGAAGTTGGGAGGAATTTTGAGGGGTCTTGCTGGGCCCTTTGGCTCTATCACAGAGTTGGAGGATATTGGAGTGGGGGTGGGGACAGGCATCTTTCTGCCTTTGCTCTAATCTGGAAAGTCTGTCATCCTGGCCAGAGTTGGCCCTGGTGACAGTCTCTTTTTAGGGACTTCCCAGCACCTACGTTTCCTTTCTTTTCTCTTGGACCCATAGTTTCCTTCCTCTCAATTTAAGAAGATAGAATCATTTATTAACTTTTTTTTGTTTTTTGTTTTGTTTTGTGTGGGGGGGGGGGGGGGGGGCTCGGGAACCTGGCTTAGACTAATCTCACAGTCTTTTCAATCTTTCCCGCATTGTTTAGACCTCAGCTTTGGAAACTTCAGGCATAAATTTGACTCTTTGATTCTGCTGTTCCTTCCCTGAGGCTAAGGGAATAAAAAAAGCCTTGGCTGCTGTCTACCAGAGGGAAGGGTGGCAAGGTAACAGAACTTTCTGGAACTGTAAGCTGCATGAGATAACATATGAAAATATTATTACACACCACACTCAAAAGTTAAGACCAGATAGACTGGGCTGCCTAGGTAGCAAACACCCCATCCCTGAAGACCTCTGAGCACTGCCTGGACAATCTGTGCTGATGAGGAGATTCAGAGACCAGATGACATAACCTATCTATAGGTTCTCTAACTCTGTGACTTTGAGGTGGGAAAAGCAGATACCACATGGGAGAATCCAAGGGAAGAAATCACAAGAGAGTCCTCCTGACTGCACCTGAGCTCAAGGGCAGCCAGTGCTGGAAAAATGATGACGGAGAGCCAGGGCTGGTGTCTGACCTTCTCTCCTCCATGGGGACAATTTCTCCTATGTGGCTGACTTATCCACGTTTTGTTTCCCTTTGAATCAGAGATTCAGGTGGGGGTGGATTTAGGTGTGTCAGTTTAACTGTCCTGTGGCACCGGTACTGTCATTAGCACTCAGTTGGTGTTAATTGGAGATGAATGTGGCATCCCCATTTCCTTTTGTAGAGATGCCAGTGATAGACAAGTTATCCTGATGGTATCACCTGCATCATTCATGTATCACTTAGAAAGATCAATAGCAGAACTGAGTAGCATCTGCTTTGGGTGTGTTCTATAAACAATAGATTGTACTTCTCTTATTCCAGCCCATGGCACAGTTTCCTGCTCATACTAACTCTCCAGGATGTGGCTACACGTCAGATGGGGCTACAAAATCACAAAAATAATTTCTTTTGTGACTTGCAGAAAGTTCACTAGCTCATATTGGTACCATATACTTATTAAGACAGGCAACTTCATGGTGGTATGGTCAGTCTTTTAAATTTTAGTGATTCTAACAATGAGTGGTGCTTTCCATTGTGGTTTTAATTTGCATATCTTTTATGACTAATAGTATTAAATATACACACTGCTGGTGAGAATGTGTAATGACACAACCACTTTGGAAAACAGTTTCTAAGTTTCTTTGGTTCATAATACCACACAAACACTTGTATATAATAAAGTTCGTAGCGGATTTATTTGTAATAGCTAAAAACTGAAAACAACCCAAGTGTCTATAAACAAATGAATAGATAAACAAGCTGTGTTATTTTTATATAATAGAATACTACTCAGCAATAAAACAGAATGAATTGTTGATATATGCTATAGCAGAATGAATCGCAAAACAATTATGCCAAGTAAAATGTAAAAGATCAAAAAAGAATATATACTGTATCATTCCATTTATTTAAAATTATAGAAAATACAAACAAATCCAGGGTGGCAGAAATCAGATCAGCTGATTTCCTGAGGATCTGGGTTTTAAAATTACGGAGGGGATTGAGGAAACTTTTTTGGGTGATGGACATATTCACTCTCTTGATTGTAATGATGGTTTTGTGAATGCGTGCGTATGTCAAAACCGATCAAATTGTATACTTTAAATGTACCATGATTTGTTGTCATAAGTCAATTATATCTCAATAAAACTGTTTCTTTTTAAAGGCAGGCACTTTTTTTTTTTTTTTTTTTGTCAGTTACCAGCCTACCTCTCTATTTCACTATAGTTGTTGACGGGTTATTTTTGAAGACTAAATGGGTAGGTTTTCTCCTTTTTTATCATCTTCTGCTTGCCTTCACACAAAGGGGAGGCAGTAATTGTGTTCCTGGCTTATGATCTATCTACAGCTTCTCCAATTCTGTGGCTTTGGGGTGGGAAAAGTGGATGCCACATGGGAGGACATCTGCAGAGCCCACTGGAAAGTAGCTGTAGTCCTCTAACAGATACTGGAACAAGAAACAGTAGGGAGATATTTCTGGAGGATGGAAGGAGACAATTACATGAGCTTTTTATGACTTTTTGGTGTATTTTTAAAATGCATTCTCCCGAAAGAAGTGGCAGGGTAATATGTATACTATGACCATATTAAAAAAAAATAAAAAGAAAGAGACCCCAAACCGTGCATACAAGTTAGTGTTCTTCAGAGAAACAGAACAAACATGATATATTTCAATATAGAAGAAGGGAATCAGTACAGGAATTGGCTTCTGTGAATATGGAAGCTGAGAGGTTCCACCCAATGCCATTTGCAGGTGGAGACACCAGCAAAGCTGCTGGTGTATTTCAGTCTGAGTCCAAAGGCCAGAGCGCCTGGGGGACTGCCGGTGAAAGTCCATGAGTCTGAAGGCCCCAAAACCCAGAGCCTGGATATCCAAGGGCAGGAAAAAAGGACATTCCACCTTAGGAAGAGCAAGTGAATTCACGCTTCCCCTGCCTTCTTGTTCTATCCAGACCCTCAAAGGACTGGATAATGCCCCGCTACCTTGGTGGGGGTGGATCTTCTTGACTCAGTCTACTGGATCAAATGGTGATCTCGTCTAGAAACATCCTTACAGACACACCCAGAAATAATCTTTTACCAGCTTCCTGGGCATCCCTTAGCCAAGTCAAATTGACACTAAAAATTAACCACTGTATCCTATATAGGTCTGTATGTGTTTGTATGTGCATATATGGGCAGGCAGAGAGATACAGAAAAACACACACCAGGGTATTAATATTGCTTATCCAAATGGGTTGGATTAAGGAATGGGGAGAGGGAATATTAATATTTTAAACATAACTTTCATATGTTTTTATGTCTTATGATGAACATATATTACCTTTGCAATGTACATGACCTAATTTAGAAAACTATATATCAAAACTGAATTTTCATATTTTAGAAAATTGTCCAAAAGCTATGAAAGCATTCTGTTTTAAATTACTAATAGATAGTATATAGGTATTCTCTATTATCTACCTTGCAGTACTTCCATGACACTGATAATTTTCTACCCTGTGTTTCATAGCATGAATGTTCCCTGGGACTTTTGGCAACAAAAATGTTCCCAGAGTCCTTTTGACAGAGCCTTGTCCTCTCGTAGAAGAGAGGTTGCCAGGTGAGACCTTGTCTTTGGTTTGAGTGGACTTGTGAGCTGTAGTTATCGATTGCGTGTTTGCTGTGAATCAACTAGGAAGCTTATTAAAAATGTAGATTTTTAGAACCTATATCTGGAAATTCTGATTCGCTAGCGCTAGCATGAGGTCTAGTATCTGAATTTTTCAAAGATTTCTTAGAAGATTGTGGTATGCAGTTAAGTCTGGGACCACTACTCTCTGGGACTCAGAGAATTTTCATTGAAACCTTTAACAGGAGTCTTCCCTTTATTCTAGAAACACCATTTTCAGAGTGGAAAATTGTGGGCTATTTGGAGTATGTGAAATTTGTAAATTACAATACCCTAGATTGGGTGCTCTGATCAGACCCAGGTGGGGATATCAATCTGACCAGGGGCCAGGGGCTGTTACTGCTGCCCTAGGGCAGGGTGGTCACCTGAAGAGCAGCTCCCTTATCTACACTGGGCATCTTTGTGATGGTCAGCACAGGTTTGGAGGGAGATGGGTAGAGATGGATGGCACCAGGCTCTGAGAGAAATGTGAGATCTGGGTTCATGTTTAACTCCAGAGACATGCTGACCCAGCATTGTCCTGAGGAATTCTCCCTGGGGACTGTCTAGCCCAACCACTTGAATTATCTAGTGACAATTTCAAGCTATTCAGATTTAAAATAGAGAAGAAGGATGTTGGGGTATTTCTCTTTTGAAATTGCTCGCAGACAATTCAAATGTGTGCAAAGGCTTTGGAAAAACCTTCGCGTGTTCAGATGTCCTCTGTACTCCCAGATGTTTCCTGGCTGGAAGATCATTGTCTCCAGGCTGCTGGAGTCTCTCCCTGTTTTTGACAGGTTTGCGTTTCAGTCTTTTGGTGTGTTAGGGGCACGTATTCATGAAAACAAGTTTTTAATAATCATTCCACAAACATGTTGGCATGATGGTGGCCTGAGGTTAGGGTTAGGGTTAGGGTTGGGGTTTGTGTATTATGGCCTGGGGATACTGAGCCCTGTGCTGAGAGATAGAATTCTAGGCAAGTGGTGGGGCTCTGTCTATGGCTACAGGGAACTGCATGCAAGTGCATGTTGAAAGGACTGGGGCTTAGAGGTGCCGGCGGTAACCACAGACAACTGTTGAAGCCCCACCTTGGCCCCCACATTCTTGGTGAGCCCACTGGGTACCACCTGCAGATCAAGAACATGACAAGGCGGCATTGCTACCACTATTTCCATCATGGAAACATTTATTTGGTCTTCCAGGGTTGCTTTCAAGATGATTAATCTCAGCGTGGCTGTGTGTTTAGGCTCTCCATAAAGGCAGGTGCATGTGTCCGTGCGCGGCTCTGTCAGGACTGCTAATGTAAGCGTCTGTTTTACAGCCCAAGTGACAGCTGTATTGTTCTGGTAGGGTTACAGCTCTGACATGTGGAATCAATCTTTTTAACCTGTCAATTAATCAGCGGGCAGCTGTCAGCCCAGCTGAAAGGCCTGAAGGACAGTGCCCTTTCAATGGATTATACTGGGGGCATGGCGGAGTAAAATTGAACACTTTAAGCTTCAAGGAACTCTTGCTGCATTCAAAGCCAGGCTTCACTCTCACTTAAAGGAAACAGGCTAGAGCTCCAGTTTGGGCCCCTCCTGAGGAGGCTCTATTGAGGCATTTGGGTAATGATTAGGAAGCATGTTCCTGTGGTTACCTTGCCAGGCTCAAGAGAGCTTTAAAGGGGAGCTGCCATATTTTGCCAGGTGAGCATCATCTGGGCCTGGGTCAGGTGGGGTTGATTCATTTCTGATGTCCAAAGCAAGCAGTGGGTAATAGAACACTTGGTCTTTAGGAGGATTTACAGAGTGCCCCATAGAAGGAAGCTGGTTTGGTAAGCCAACGTTTACTAAGCCCTTTTTATAAATGGAGGATTGCCCCAAGGGCACAGGAAGAATATAGAGCAGAATAAAATAGATTTCCCTTCCATTATCACTTTACATTTTAATCGGGCAGACACAGGCAGAGAGCTGCATAAAAGGATATCACATAACAGTATCTTCTATAGACAGTGAATTATTGTTTGTTAAATACTGGAATAGACATAAATTGGTGTGTGCTAATAAACAACTTGATGTTGCTGAAATAAAGTTATGAGCAGATTAGAAGAAGAAAGGTGTTGAGGACTGGAGCTGCAGATGAAGTCTTCCAGGAGAAAGGGTGATGAACCCTTCGAGCCTACGCTGTTTTCTGTTTTTCCTGCTGCTCTTTCTTGCCATTCCATAAATCATTTTCTCTATTCCTCCCCTCCTTTCTTCCTTCCACACATATGTATTGAGCACCTAACATTTGCAAAGCCTGCTGCAAGGTGCAGTGGGGAAATAGAAAGATGATTCAGAAAACGTTGAATTCAAAAGCAAATCCTCATCCCTCTTGTCACTGTCAGCCCTGGGGAGAGGAAGACCTCTCTCCTCACTCACCCCAGTGAGTTCAGGAATCATCAAGGCTGTGAGTTATTCAATTTCTTTTTCATCCAGGATTAACAATCTGCCAATTTGTATTTTTTTCCTTGTGAATCATAAAGTGAAAACTGGGTTCCTTTTGTCTAAATGACAGGTGAGTTCTTGGTTTTACAGGCACATCCACAGCCACCCATCATCATGCCCTTTCTCAAATAATGTATGTGATTTCCCTCTAACACAATGTGCTTTTGAGCAGGACAGGTCTGGGTTGAATCCTAGTTCTGCCACTTACTAATTGTGTTAACTTGGACGTATTTCTTTGTCTATCTGAACCCTAGATTTTTTTGACCTCCAAAATGTGTTAATAATGTTCAACTTTAAAGAGTTGTTGGGAGAATTAATAAGATCATGAATGCAAAATACCCAGTAGAGTGGTGATTATAGTAGGCACTCAAAGAATGATGGTGCAGTGGCATGATATTGGCTCATTGCAGCCTCCACCTCCTGGGTTCAAGCGATTCTCTTGCCTCAGCCTTCCATGTAGCTGAGATTACAGGCATGCGCCACTACTCCCAGGGAATTTTTGTATTTTTAGTAGAGATGGGGTTTTACCATGTTGGCCAGGCTGGTCTCAAACTCCTGACCTCAAGCAATCCATCTGCCTCGACCTCCCAGAGTTCTGGGATTAGAGGTGTGAGCCACTATGCCCTGCCCCTGTATTTTTAGACATCTTTTTGGAAGGGAGAAAACATGGCTGACGTTGTCAGTATGCCCTAGTGCCTCTCTTGGTAACTGTTTCATAGTAGGAGCTCAAAAACACTGTCACATTGTATCATTGGGTGGCTGGTGATTCTGGGATCTCTATTTGGTGTGGTCACCAATTGAATTAAAGAGTGGGCCTAATTGTGGTGCATGTAGGCCACGCTGCTGTCGAGTGACTTAAATCTTCTACCTGGGCTGGTTGGCTGGAAGTCACCCATGCCTCTAGCTAGGGCTAAAAGCAAAGCAGCCGTAAGAATGCCCAGGCCAATTGCAGAGAGGACTGAGAAGTGAATTTGGATCTCTGCAAACATCATGTCAGGAGCATGATTAGCCCAGTCTTTCCTCCCTCTGCCACATGGTGTTCAGCATCTGCTCCAAGCAAACACGCCCACGCCTGTTGAGACTGGCATCTGAAAGCTGTATTTTTGGTAGGATGCATGTCTGCACAGTCCAGTGAGAGAGGAGCTGGAAAATCCTTGTGTCTCACAGGGAAGCTTATGTGCCATTCTGACTTGCAAATATGGGGGCTACTTCCAGAGATGCATATGGTTAAACCATTTTGACTAAATGATCACTCAAGAGCACGATGAAGTTTTTCACCAGAAGGACAGGTGGTCAATGGTGCATCTGTTTCTCCTCCGACTGAAAGGGGTGGAAGAGAGAATTCCCTCCCTCTGACCACCAGAATCCCTGACTGGTATAATTGAGTGTGTTGTTGGATCCAACCTCAAGGGAACAGGTTTTTACACTTGTTAGTTACACCATAGAGTTTATGGAGTGTACTTCGATACTATTACATTATGGTATTATCTTCATACAAATTCCTTTGTCGAGGCTAGGCATGCAAAGTCATGTGAATGAATGATGGCTGTTATCAGAAGCATAGTTATTATTAGCTGCAATGCTGTACCTCATTTTTACTCTGTGAAATAATTCCAAGTTTACAAATTAGTAAATTGAGACTCAGAAATCCTCAGCAATTACTCAAGATCTTGGAGCTGGTGAGTATCAGGGTCGGGACTTCTGCGGCCCAAGTCTTCTGCTAACAATATCCTACTCTAACACATAAAAGTACTTTTATGCAAATCTTGAACTGCTCAAGTCATTAGATCAACTAATAGCACTTTATTGCACCATCTAGCTCTGTTGCCATGAAATTGGATAGGATAAGGAAGGCATTCTAAAAGGAGGCAAATTTGATATATAAACCAAGGCTGTGTAAAGCAATTTGCTGAGTGACAGGGGATTTAATGAGAGTAAAATTCTTGGCAATGGCAAAACTTTTTTTCCCAAAAAAGTTTTGGAAATTAAATAAGTAGAAAAGAATTGAAGAAGTATCTGAAGATCAAGAGGAGAAGAGAGATGAGACTTTGGAGTGGGGAGAGAGGTGGGTGGGGGAGAGAGAGAGAGAGAGAGAGAAAGATCTGCTCTGTGTTTACAGAACAGTTCCTGTAGTGGGAGAGTGGTATCTGCTTTCATAACCTTAGCATAAAGAACCTTCACACTATTTTAACCTCCAACTTGAGCTCCATTCTTAAAATCTGAATTAAGCGACATGAATGATAGTCAGTTTCACAATCAGTTCAGCAAGTGAAGATGTTGCAAATATTCATGAGTGGTCATCAAATGCTAGTTATTGTGTTGGGTGCTAGATGTTACAAAAATGAATATGATGGAGTCTTGTCCTCAGAAAGTTCATAGTCCAGTGGGTGAGACGGTCATCCAACCACACATTATTTTAATATAGTGAGATGTGTGCAGAATGATAGATGATAGACGTGTGCGGATAGCATGGTACAGAAGTACAACTCATTTTGGCCAGGGAGTGGAGACAAGGAGGTAGCTAAAAGAGTTTTAAAGAAGAGACAGGAAATTTATCAGGTGAGCAATTACTTTTTAGGAAAATAGTTGGAAATATCTGAAGCAAAACATGATTTGATAAATTTGGCACTTTTAAGACTTTCTTATAAAAAGGAAACAAGAAGAATTATGATCCAGTTTAGATATACTGCAGTTCATATTTATGGTTCCCAAACCTTGAGTTTTCCATCTTCATGTATGAGACTTTCAGGGCACGTTTATCTTCATGTTTGTGACTTTACTGAAGTGGTCTGAAGGGGCTGGGCATTGATTGGAAATAGACAATGATTTCAAAGTGGAAGAAGCCAAAGCTGATGGAGATTAATATGGCCCCCAGTCCTAAAAGCCCACACTCCAAACAATCTGCTCAAAATGCAGCTTGGGCCTGTCTGGGAGGCTTTTTGATTTCAATTAAGTCTTCCAGGTCAAAAGGAATAAAACAGAACCATGACCAAAAAACACAACACCCAAAACAAAGTGTATTTTCTGGGAATCAGTGACTCTGTAGCCTGGGGCAGGGCGTTTCATGCTAAATGAGCCTCTGTTTCCCACTATGCACTAAGAAAGGGATATGAAGTTTGTGATGAAAAATGACACGCCTGCATCCAGTAATGAGTCCACAAGGCCCACACTGCTGTATCAATTGTAGAAAAACCCAGCAACACTCCCCTTCTGACCTTCCTCCCATCCCCAGCTTTTTAAAAGATGTAGTCAAATAACTCTTGGCTAGAAGACTGCAGACTAAAATAGCCATTGGAAGTCAAATGTACTGGGGTCTTTTTCTGTTTCCCCTTTTTTTCTTTCTTCTTTTTCTTCCTTTCCTTTTTTCTCTTTCCCTCCTTCCCTCCCTCCCTTTCTTCCTTCCCCCCTCCTCCTCCCCCTCCTCCCTCCCTCCCCCTCCCTCCTCCCTCCCTTCCTTCCTTCCTTCCTTCCTTCCTTCCCTCCTTCTTTCCTCCCTTCATCACTTCCTCCCTTCCCCTCTTCTTTCCTCTCTTCCTTCCTTCCTCTCTTATTCCTCAGTTTTTCATTTTTGTTTCTTTAAATAGCTTTAGGTTTACAGGGTTGGATTAATTCTGTTTCTTAGTGTGCCACTAAGCACTCTGTTTTTTATTATGTAAATTGTTATTGTAATATAACACACATAAAGAAAATTGCCCAAATTCAAGGGGCACAGCTCAGTGAATTTTCACAAAGTTGAGAAAGTTCACCAGCAACTAAAGAACCAGAGTATAATCTGAACCCCAGACCACTCGTCCATCCCCTTCTAATTGGAGCCTTTCGCCTGCCAACAGAAACCATGATTCTAGGTTTTAACATTATAGATTAATTTTGCCTGCTTTTGAATTTCACAGAAGTAAAATTTTGCTTTTTCTATCTTTGCCATTTGAGGTATCTCACTGAACATTATGTTTGTGAGATTAATTCAGACTGCTCATTTATTAGCATTGTAGTGTAGTATTCAATTGTATGAATATACCAAAATGTATTTATTCATTTTATTCTTGATAAGTATGTGAGTTGTTTCCAGTTTAGGGCGATTACAAGGAGTGTTGCTCTAAACAATGTTACAGATTCCTGTGGTGGACACACATATGCATATCTGTCGAGTACATACCTGGGAGTGGAATTGTTGGTAAATATCACCAAAATGTCTTCAAAGTGATGCCACCAGAAATGTATGAGGGTTTAGGCTCCTTGCCAGGGCTTGGCATTGTCTGTGTTGATCATTTTGGTTGATCCAGTCATTCTCCACAGGAGTGTGCTGCTGTTCCCAGCTGCTCCATTCCATCCAGAAGTGAGAGTCAACACTTTGTATTAAAAGATTTGTTTACATTACTGTTCACCTAAAGTCCATTGCTCTTAACTGATGCACAATATTCCATAGTAGGTATGCATTCATCACTGTAATCCGGTTCCCGAATGGTAAACTCTAAGTTGTCTAACATTTCCTGCTGCTTCTTACTTATATGATTAAAATGCTGAAGAATTGCCAGATTTTAGGGTACATGCATTTTTACTTTTGCTAAATACTGCCACATTGTTCTCCATAATAGATGCCAGTGTTACATGTCCACCAAAAATGCATGAGGGTTTGTGTGTCTCCATATCTTTCCAATATTGATTACCCAATTTTTAAATTTTGGACATTTGGATGGTCAAAAAGTGGTCTCTCACTGTGATTTGAGTTTACAGTTATCTGACTATCTCTGTATATGCCAGCCATTGGGAGTTCCCTCTGTGAATTGCCTACTTAAACCCTTTTCCATTTGCATATTGGGTTCCTATATTCTTGTTGATTTGTGAAAATTGCTGGTATATTCTAGGGAATAACTTGTTTGCTAGCTTTTAACATTGAACATTTATCCTCTTCCCTCCCTATTTCTTATTTTGTCCATAACATTTTTCATGGAATAGAAATATTGCACTTGAATTCAGAAAATATTTTTACATTATGATTTGTGTGTTTGGAGTCTTACTTTAAAAGTTCTTCCTCACCCCACATCACAAACAATGTTCCCTTTTATTTAAAAATTATATTTGTAGTTCCATCTTTCCTATTTAGATCTTTACTTCATATAGATATTTTATTGTGTCTAACAACTTCTTTCCACACATAGAGTATAGTAATTTCCCAAAAACATCTACTAACATCTATTTAAAAATCGATTTTTCCCACTGGTTTTTGATACCATTCTCTGATATACCGTGTTTCTGTGTGCATATAAACATATTTTTGAGCCCCTTGTTGCTTCCCAGGCTTCTACTGACCTATTGTTTCTCTTGTAACACACATTTAAATGTTCTTTTTGTTATCAAAACTGACTTAGCTATCTATGAACTCTTATTTTTCTACATAGTTTAAAAATAAGGCTATTTCTTTGACCTTTCAACAGTTCTGCGGAAATATTATTTGAGGTTGCTTTGAATTTAGATTAATTTGGTTAAAACTGGTATCTTTATAATATTAAATCACTCTATCCATGAAAAATGGGATGCCCCTTCCCTTTTCTCATTTTCTCAATAATCCTTTTTTTCCTTAGTAAAGCTTATAAAGTTTTTCTTTGTGAGATTGTGTACAGTTTTTGTTGGTGTCTCCTAGATATTTTGTTATTTGTGCTGTTGCAGATCTCTTCCTATTTGGAATTTCACAGTGCTGTGGTCAGCCTAAGCAAATAAGAATATTGATAGGCTTGAAAGGCAAGAACCTCTTCAGAGAATGAACTTCATTAGTCACTAACCCAAGATCCCATCAGCTGAGACAGAATTTCCAGAGCAAAGGGAAGTGAGAGGTGCCCCCTGCCATGCAACTTTGCATCAGTCTAGAAAACAACTTTCATTTAAATTCAAACTTTTCATTGTCTGTTAAATAAAAAATGTTATGAGAAAACATGGAATTCACATTCCCTTGAAAGCAAGATAGGTTGGTCTCCATTTTTCTCTTTGTCTTTTCTCACATTCAAAGAATTTGAGAAGATGTTACACCTTGTCAGGAGTTAATAGGGCTCTGAGGTGATGTTTTGTGGTTGTTGCCTCTCTATTTTTTGGTCAGAGCCAAGTCAAAAGTGGGAGCTGCTGCCCTGGTGTGCTTCCCCAACTACCGTATTTCCCTGGGCTTTGAAAACTCATTCCTTCCCAATCCCCACCCCATTTCCTCATCCCTTAGGCTTCTCTTCTATACATCTTTATATCTTTTCCAGGACACATCCCCCTGGGCTGTAAAGTGCTTGGTTCTTCAGCTCCCATCCACTGTTCCATTCCCCCCAGGGGTGTCTCACCTGCTTCCATCACCTGCCACCCTCACTTGGACCCTCATCCTGATGTGCTGACAACGCTCCTTCACAGTTACTCTACTTTCTGACTTCCTCTTTCCAGCATCTATCTTGCCATCCTCTTATCTCTGGCCCCTCTAGGCTCAGTCACCTCTGCCACACTTTGTTTCCCTTACTGCTTTCTTGCTACCAAAAAGTAGTGTCTCTCTTAGATATCTCATTCATTCATATCCCTCATAAAATACTTATGAAGTGCCTACTAGGCGACAGGCACTGTGCACCCACTGTGCACCCAGGGAACTCAGGTTCTAAATCACCTTTGTTGACTGGTCTCAGGAGAGAAAGGCTATTTCAGAAAGCTACCAGGCAATGAGCTTGCCACCCCTCCAGTAAATGCACACTGAGTCTGACTGCTTGATAGGCATGCAGTGCAGGGTTTCTTTCTTTCTTTTTTTTTTTTAGATGGAGTCTTCCTTTGTCACCCAGGCTGGAGTGCAGTGGCGCAATCTCGGCTCACTGCAACCTCCGCCTCCCGGGTTCAAGTGATTCTCTCACCTCAGCCTCCCTAGTAGTTGGGATTACAGGCATGCACCACCACGCCCAGCTAATTTTTTTTTTTTTTTCATTTTTTGGTAGAGACAGGGTTTCGCCATGGTAGACAGGCTGGTCTCGAACTCCTGACCGTAGGTCATCCATCCGCCTTTGCCTCCCAAAGTGCTGGGATTACAGGCGTGAGGCACTGCGCCAGGCCGGCTTGCTGGTTTTGATTCCAGCAGGCATGTAGTGTGGGCAGTGTGTGTGTTATGGTGCGAGAGGAAGGTGCAGGGGGAAGGGACGGGCACACCATAAACCTATGACCTCAGTTCTCAGCTTAGATTCTACCTAGAGCTGAAGCACTGGGGACAGAGCATAGCCCACTGCTCTGCTGCTCTGACTTTGCTACCTTTTAGTCCTAAAGTGGAATTCCAGCATGTTCTGCCATTCCCTGTCATTCCTTTCTCCCCACCTTGCAGGCTATCTACAAACCCTTCGTGGCAAGTCAGTAAGTTCTTCGGCTGTGTTTGTGCCCCTTCACTACATTGAATTCCTCTTCACCCCAGGATTGGGGTGAGGGCCATGGAGGGAGAGTGTGTCAAAAATCATTTCAGTCACTGCCACTCTTAGCACATGGCCAGTCCTGAGGCAAGTCAAATATCCTTCCTTAGACAATGGACTTAGCCTGGCAAACATCTTCCACCTATTTGGGATTGTGGGCCTGGGAGATGGGGAAGCTGGAGTTGTGCTACCACAGAGAGAGGGAGAGGTGGGGCAAAGTGCTAAGTATAGAACAGCTGGGCTCTGATTGTGCCCATTGCACCATGGCTCAGAGCCTGGGAGCAGCTGGGACTCCTCTGGAATCTACTTTCATACCTCATGTGGCTGGAGGAGCACCTGACAAAGACAGCAAATGTGAAGTTTCCCCTCACCAGGGAATCTTGACAATCAGCCTTGATTGTTCATTCCCTTGCCAATCAAGTCAGTCTTATTCGATGACAGAAGGAGGCTAGCCGTTATCATGAGTGATTATGGTAATCGTAGCACATAAAAGCAGACTCATGTGTCCTTGGACAAGTTACCAAGCTTCTCCATACCTCAGTGTTCTCATCTGTAGGTTGGGGAGAATAATCATATTTGCCCCATATGGTTGTTTTCAGGGATAAAATAATTTAATTACAATAACTACTTACAGAAGTGCCTATAATTTGTCATCTATTTAAAATACAAGATTTGAAATTCACAATATCATCAGGAAGTATCTCAAAGATTGAGGTTCAGAGAAGTTAAATTACTCGTGCAGGCTGGGCACCATGGCTCACGCCTGTAATCCCGGCACTTTGAGAGACCGAGGCAGGGAAATCACCTTAGGTCAGGAGTTTGAGACCAGTCTGGCCAACAAGGCAAAACCTCGTCGCTACTAAAAATACAAAAATTAGCTGGGCATGTGGTGCGTGCGTGTAGTTCCAACTACTTGGGAGGCTGAGGTAGGAGAATTGCTTGAACTCAGGAGATGGAGGTTGCAGTGAGACGAGATCACGCCACTGCACTCTAGCCTGGGTGACAGAGAACCTGTCTCAAACACATAAATACATGAAAATAAATAAATTACTCACGCAGCTGTGAAGGGGTACAGGTAGGGTGTGAACTGGGTTCTTCCCATACCTAAACCTCTGCTCTTTCAAGTTTGCTGCACATCTACACTGTCTGATTGTGGTGACTTGTGACATGTTTCTTAGCCTCTGGGAATCTGTCTCCATTCACTGTGCCTGAAACTGCCTTTCTGAAAGCTGTGGTCAGGCCAGCAGCAGGAATGTGTGAGAGGAGACTTAGCATGCTGGTTTTTCTTTCTTACCTTGACAATGTGGCTCCTTCTGGCAGCTCTTCTTCTGCAGAGGAAGGGAAGTACCTGGCAATTAGGGGTGAGTTTTCTGTAAGGCCAAGGCTCTGGGAAGCAGCTACTGTTTTAGCTGCTACCACCACAGTAGCAAAAAAAGAACAGTACTTCAACTGTGCATGCAAGGAGGGCACAGTGCATGCAAAGGAGGTAGGACCTGGCGGAGAAGCATAACCTTGAAAATACGTAGTTGCGTTTCCCTAGTCCCCACAGCCTAGTGTGCTGTCATACCAGTTGAATGGCCACTAATTTGATTCATATAAGAGATTTGACCCTATTCCACCAAGCTTTCTCCAGCCTGAATTTCTCTTATGTATAGAGAGTATGTAGAGCCTTTTGCATTTTTTTTTTTTTTTTTTAGCTGTTTAGGAACTCAGATTTCTCTATTCCACTTGGTCCCTGGTGATCAAGGTCCCAATGGCAAAGATTTTTCCTCCCACGGTGCTGCCTCATCTATTAGTGTGCTAGTGCCGGCAGGAGATGAGGGGGCAGGGGGTCGCTTATTTGATTGTCGTATCATTTATGTGTCTGTGACTTCCAATGCTATTATCTTTGTTTAGCACAAACGGAGAGCAGTTAGTGCTCCTGGTAATCTATCTCGGAATCAAAAAGCTATGGAGACACAGACAGCCTCTTCTCCGAGCCTTTATCTTTTACCACCATCATTTTCTCAGCTGGGAGCAGGCGACGACCCTGCTTCCAATATGCTGCTCAATGATTTTAGATGATTGATCTTTCTAAAGTGCTTTTCCGTTTCTTGCCACACAGACGTGGATAGATTAAGCAATTATGGATTATTTCAACATCAGATGGCCCAAGACAATTAGTCAGAGGAGAAGCAAAGAAGTGACCCTGCTGGCTTTTGCTGAAGGGGAATTTTCAGGTGGAGGTAAAGGTGGAAGCAAGGATGGGTTCGTTCATTGGGATGGACAGGTAGGGGACAGGACCTGGTTGATCTGCGGGGGTGAGAGGGAATATACATATTTATACAGTGGGAACAGTTAGGAGTTTTTAAAATGGGACTATAGCATAAAGAACCCTCACTATCTTTGAATTAAACTAGCACTTTCTAGTAGCATTTTTTTTAAGGGAGATTAGATTGCTGATGCTTCTTGGAGAAAAAAAAGTTGCAAGGAGTAGAGAGAGAGACTGAGTAGCACATGTAATAAAAGACAATAGATTAGATAGTCTCAGGATGGATCTGGGGCCCTAAATCACTCCCAGGCCTGGCTGCCAGGGCACAGACTTCCCGAGCGGGGCCTTCATGTTTTATGGTGGCGGCGGCCCTCCAGGGAGTGAGTTACAACCTTGCCGTCAGTGGGCAGCTATCTGTTATCCTACATGTAAACAGGTATTCAAATCCTGACTCCGGAACCTTCGCCTAGGCATTTAATCATCCTGGTAATCTAACCCCCGTCCCCCGCCAAGGTCGCTGTTTTGGATTGCGTGACTTTCAGACTCTTCTCTGGCACTGAAGGCAGGCGCAGCCGGGCTGACAGCCGCCCAACTCATCAACTGGGCTGACAGGCCCAAAAATTAACTTTGATATTTTGTGTGGAATAATTCAGTGGCAATTGGGCCAGATGATGTTCTGTAACCTAAATTCAATTTCCATCACAGGGAAGCATCAGAGAGCTAGTCACCCACTTGCCAAGAGCACCTAGCAATCTAAGGGATATGCATTCATGTGCGTGCGTGTGTGTGTTTGTGTGCATGTGTGTGTGTGCGTGTGTGTGTAGATTTGTAGATATACACACACACACACACACTGTGCATCAGTCATTTCTATTAATATGTGATAGATTAACATGTACTTGTGGATGCAGTCATCAATTATTTGGGGGATGATTATGCAGGGTCCTGTCCTTTCTTTCCTCCCTCACTGTCTGTGTTTAATTCTCTCCTTTTCTGTGGTGAGGGGCAGACGGGAGGGGAGGAGTGTTGGAGTGGGAGGGGAAGTGTAAAACACTCCATTATGCTTCTTAGCAGTTTTCCAAAACGCCTAAGGATGAAGGGAAGCGTTGCTCTAACGCTAAATCTGAGACAGGCTGATACTTCAGTGTGATGCAGGTCACCTGTGTCTGTTGGGCAGGGTAGCTCAGTGGGCAGCCTGCCACCCGCAGAAATGAGGAGTTGAGAGTCAAATCCTGGCTGCGTCTCTTTCCAGATGTGTGGCCTCATTGCCTCACTTCATCTCTTGAAACCTCAGTTTCTCTGTTTGTAAAATGGAGAAAACCACTCTCCTGGTGCCTGGCGCCCAGAGTAGGTGTTCAATAAATGGCAGCTATTGCTAGTCATGAGTAGCGAGAACACGTTGAACATTGATTTCCTCCACACCTTGGCCCTGTGGAAAGCCTCCCCCTGTTGATACACCTTTTGAGAGGCAGAGACCACCTCACTGCCAGAGCCCAGAGCCTCTCCTAAAGGGAGAAGTGGTGGCCTTGGAGAGGAGCTTCTCCCAAATGAGTCACACATCCTGGATAGCCAGACTAATGGGAGCTTGGAGATCGGCCACTCTCATGGGGGCATTTACCAGAATAAGATGCTGAGGCCCAGAAAGTGCAAGTGAACTGCTCAACATCTCAGAATGGCAGACACCAAGCATTGATCACATATCCTCTTGCTCGGATTCTCAGCACAGAGCAACTGCCCCTACTCTCTTCCTGTGAGGGCGTCGGAGACTTGACGTTGGGGCCAGGCCACAGGACTGACCGTGGAATTGTTAACTCATGAGGTCCTCTTGGAGGAGGTCTAAGCCAGACACTTTATGCCAAATTCTGCTCATGCTCATGTGATGCCCCCTTGGGCTTTTGTGGCAATACCCCCCATCACCGCTGGCATAGGCAACAAGGGTAGAGAATGGAATGTCTTGCTTTGGAGACGGGTGAGGTAGGGGAGAGAGGGGTGGTTCTAGGAAAGAAAAGGAAAGAGAGAGCAAATGTAAGAAGCCATCTGCGGGTATCAGTGCACAGTGTCCCGCAAGACCTCATGTTGGCTCTTTGGTTAGTATCACTATCCTATTTGCATAAAAAAAATCTAAGACTCTGAGAAGTGTAAGTACTTGCTCAAAGCCACACTGCTAAGAAATGGCAGAGGTGGGCTTTAAATGCAGTGCTTGACTTCAACTCAAGTGCTCTAGTCTGTAACATCTTGTGGCCACCAAAGGCAGACTCTGACCAGATTTATGTTCATGGTCCTGAGCCTGGGTCACCAATTAATGTATTTTTCTGGTGAAGTCTCAAATCTAAATATTGTGAACCCCACAGGCCTTGGCAGTGCATGGAGGGGTGTTTGCCAAACGTCAGGGTCTTATTTGTTCCTTCAGGTCTCCCCAGGAAATGCTTTACGGACATGCATACAGACATTGGGGACCCCTTCATTGGGGACCTTGTATTTTTTCTTTGACTAGAAACACCATGTGTGTAATGTTTTCTTTGTAAAGGAAAGCCCAGGGATCATCTGCATCAGGTTATAAAATGATCCCAAGGTCCATTTCTGGCTCTAGGCAAGTTGAGTATACATCACCTCGTTTAATTCAGCAATATCATCAATGTCAGTGCGTATCCACCGGCTGTTGGCTATTGGTCATCCGGACCTGACACAAACTCAATAAATACTCCATAACCCCTGACAGCCGCTAGCAGATTAGCCTGAAATGAGCGATGGCCCAGCCAACACCTGCTGAACCAAATCAGCCCCGTGACGGATGGGCCTGTACTGAGCTCTGGCCACGAGTGAGATCAGTGAAAGAATGATTTTATACTTTAAGAAAAGAATTAGAGATGGTGGCTGCTGGAACGATTGGAAAGCTTTCAGAGGGGGCCGTTTTTCTTCTCGTTCTTCCTCTTGCCCGGACAGATTCCCTACTGCCACTCTCCTCCCACACCTGAGCCCATGACACATTCTGAGTTCCTGGGCCCACAGCGGGAACAAGGGTCAGGGAGCAGTAGGCAGTTGAGGTCAGTGCTGGGGGCCACTTTCAGGCACGTGTAGAGTGTAGAATGTGCAACGGCAGGGTCAGGCAGGAAGCCATCCGAGAGCCACGGGCAGGGGCTGTCTATCTGACTCCATGGTGAAGTCCAATCGTGGAACAGCATTTCAGGGATGGGGTTGGAGAGGGGATGGGGTACACCACCTAACTAAAGGGTAGGCTGAGGTTAAGGTCCCAGGAAGGTGTTGGCTATGTATAAACTTTTAGGCTTCTTGTGACCTTGTAGAAATCATCAACAAATTCTAATCCCAATAAACTGCCTCCTACTGTATCATCTAGATGAGAACACAGGCTTGGCGAAAAAAACAAAGTACAGACAAAAACCCCTTGGTCTGCTTTCTTACTCTTTTCTTTATTGGAACACATGGACATACGAACCATCTGGACAATGTTTTGAGCTTCAATTTTCTAACATGTAAAACTAAGATCATCCAGACCAGCCATTCTACTTTCTCCAAAATCTACTTTTTAATTAAGCCAGACTTTGGTACTTAGAACATTTGTGCTTGGTTCCTGTAGAATTTTTTTTTTTTAAATAATTGGCCAACAATTCGATATTATGACATCAGTCTACCCTGAGAGATGTTTTTAAAAACAGACCTGTGAAACTCATTGCCATGTTTATAAAAAGGCTGCTTTGAGGATGTTATAGTCACTACATCACAGAGTCCCTTCTGCGAGGATCTAGGGGAGGCATTTCTGCCTGGTTTGAGTTCCAGGAACCGTTATGTTTATCTTGAACGACTGTTTAGATTTAATGTTGTGGACACTGAATTGCGTACATGATCCCGTTTCCTTATTTGCACGGGTGATTAGAATACACCGAACCAAATTGGTGCCCCGTCCCTGACGGTGTATTGAATTCCAAGAAGTGTCTGTGTTTGGTACTAATCTCACTCACTGCTCATATTTTCTTTTTGCCGCAGTTTTCTTATTTTAAATTAATTTTATCTTGTGGCCATTTGTTGATAGGAGATAGGAGTGTAAATAAATCAAAAAGACTGGACGGGGCTACGAGATACCCTGGACTTGGATACGAGGGTGCTGGGGGAGGTAGGTCTGAGCACGGAGGCCATCAGTTGCATCTAGGATGAGAGCAGAGCTTTCTGCTATATGAGGTTTTGAAAAAGTACCCTTATACCTACAAAGTCCCTGTTAAGTAAAAGCCAAATGATTCACACAAGGCCAGACCTACATGACACTAGTCACCTATCCAGTAACCAGTAACCAGAGGGAGCCCCTGGGAGTCTCGGTCCATCTCACTCACACCACTGGGCCTGGCCAGGACAACCTGACCCAGGTAACATAGATGGCAAAGTCTTACTTGGTGGTTCATACTGCCTCCTTCCATTGCAGGGAAGGCACCACAAATTCAGCTTTTGAGCCTCCCAGCCTGGCGGTGTCTGTGACGCCATGTCCTCCTGCTCATGCTTGCCTGGGTTTGCAAAGGCAGCTGCTCTTAGTGATTCTTGCTGAATCTTCTTCTTCCCAAACCCCACCTCCGAATAGTCTCTCTCTCTCTCTCTCTTTTTTTTTTTAAGTAGAGACAGGGTCTTGCTATGTTGGCCAGGCTGGTTTGAACTCCTGGCCTCAAGCAGTCCTCCTCCTGGGCCTCCCATACTGCTAGGTCATAAGCGTGAGCCACCATGACCAGGCAATTCTTTTTTGATGGATCATTTATCTACGTGTTTCCCTTGCAGTACGGTTCCTGCTTTCCAGCGCCTCAACTCCCCTTCCCACATGGGTGATGCCAAGCCCTCTTTCCTTCCCTTCTTTTCTCTCATCTTCTCAGTATCTTTTTTTTTTTTTTTTTTTGGTAGAGATGGGTTTTCACCATGTTGCCCAGACTGGTCTCGAACTCCTGGGCTCAAGCGATCTGCCTGCCTGGGCCTTCCAAAGTTCTAGGATCACAGGTGTGAGCCACTGTGTCTGGCCAGTATATGAATTTTAAAGGCCTTTATGTAGCTCAACAAAGCCAGCCTCCACCTCAGTCGCGGGCCCACATGGCAGACACATCAGGGCATGGAGGCCTTTCTTGGAGGGCCCAGATCGCATCTGTTCCTATCTGGCTCCGGTGTAGGCTGGTGGTTCTCAACCCGGGCTGCACATCTGAATCATGGGGGAGCTTTTCAAAAAGACGAATGCTCGGGCAACCCCAAATCAACTGGAGCTGATTCTTGAGTAGCGGTGGTGGGTTGGGGAGCACTGGACAGCTGTGTGTTTTAAAGCTCTCCAGGTGGATCTGATGTGTAAGCCAACATTGAGAACAACCACTATCATAAAGAGACCAGCCTAGGTCAATGTCCTTAAAATAGCTCCTGGCCACCGCTGGAGCTTCGATGGGGGGCTGTGACTCAATATAGGGAGTGGTGTGAGTAGGAGAACTGCTGCCTCAGGAGTGAATGCTGAGGGTCTGCTGATGGTCGATAGCTGTCAGCAATATGGACACCCCAGCTTTGGGGGCACTGTGCTGAAGGAGGTGAAAGGCTGAAGGAACAGCAGAGGAGAAGCAGAAGCCACATGCCTGCAATGTATCTCATGACATCTGTTCCCACGGGGCCTGGCACGTCTCTGTACCAGGTGGGCATTAAAGGAGAGGCTCCTGCCTTACTGTTCAATGTGCACACAGCAACTTCTCCAGCAGGGCACAGGCCAGCCTGCTGTCGGGAGGATATGGGGAAATTTCAGAACATTAGGAGCTGCTGAAAAGGTTACAGGGGTCTATTTTCCTTCCCCAGCCCATCGTGGCAGCCTTTGCAGGTACAGAGCTGCCTCATTTATCTTCCACTGTCAGGGGAGTACCGTGTTCCACTTAAGTGAATTTCCCTGAAATCCAAAGCTTGTTCTTTCTAAAGCCAAAATTTCATTTATTTTAGCCATTCTGAATGGAAGACTTTCTAAAATGCATTCTACACCTCCTCACCTTCTTAGCTACACACCAGAATTTAACGCTTTCTGCATGACTCTGACTAATTTTTATGACTGCCCAGCACCCACAATGCCTCTCCTCACTTAACTTTGTTTATTTCCTCTGCTGTCGGTCTGTCAGCTGTCAATTCTCATTGCTGTTACTGAGCTTTATCTAATGCTTTCCTCTTCCTCCTCCTGTAGGTCTTATACATGCAACATCCAATTTGCTGTGACTAGGAAATCAAATATGTGAGACTGTTAGACCTTTATCTTAAGCAAGAGTGAGGAGGCCTTGAATGAGTTTCTTGGTTCTTCTTCCAAGCAATGCAATCCATGAATTTGGTGTAGGATCATGCAAGTTATTTCAGGTATCCAGGGCTTTCTTTGCTTGCACATCTTGGAAGTTACTAGAAGTCAGATTTCAAGATAAGTGGGGATGATGCTGTAGTGGGCTGGAAGAGCAGTATAAGTATTTTCCCAGCTGTTCATTTTCAAGAATGTCGTGTGTCTTATCCAGCTAGCTGGGCTCCTGCCGAGGAAGTGTTACTGTCTTCACCTGCCAGACTACCTGTCACTAGGTTTTTTGTCTGCAGGTTTCATGAGTCTGGACTTTGTTTGACAAAGGACCCTCCCACATGGAAAGAAATGAAGATCAAAAGCCCCTTCAGGAATATGTCCAGGTCCTCAAACTCTGAGACAGGGCCCCGGTTTGAAGACCTGTCAGATTCAGACAGATGCAGTGACATTTGGAAAGTAATTTGAATTACCAGAGGACCAGAGATATTGGATGGCCAGCAAAAATGTCTCCTCACACCTGCTGTCAACACCGATCAACCACCAGTGCAGCATTCTTCTGAGAGGAACATTGTCCTCACCTACATTTTGGTGTCTTGTGAAGTTACAGCATTTGGGCTGGCAGTCTGAGTAGGTTGCTGGGAAGACTAATAGCCTGCAATTAGGATCATCTGCAGGGAAGATTCCGGGGTTTAGAGAATCCAGCTCTGGGATGTTTAGTTTCCCAGCAAAGCTTGGGGCGTGAGTGTCACCACCATCATGAGGAATTACGCACAGTCACACTATGTTGGACTGTTCTACAAGGAGGGTATGATAAGTTCTGTTTTAAAGATTGAAAACTGAGCTTACAGATAAGGTATCTTTCCTGAGGTCAGGCAACTGGAAATTGATGGAACTGAGATTAGAACTCAGGACTATGGACAAACTCATAAAACTTGCTTCCTCTGTGATCATGGCCTGGCTGAAGCTCTCTGTATCCTCAGTCTACTCAAATGCTCTTACCTCCTAAACTTTTATCTGGAATCAGGGAGATGGGAGTTTGGAGTTTGTTAGGATGATGGCAGGCCCTGGAGGACAGAAATCAAGACCAGCTTTTCATATAGATGGGGCAGGCAGCCACCTCTGTGGTGTGCAGGGGGACAGATGTGTCACTCGTTCCCTGGAGGTACTACTGTTTACATCATCTCAGATGCCTAAAATCCTCAAATTAGAGTTGGAATCCTTTAGCGTTGAGGTTTTTTTCAAGGCAAAAAAGATATAAATAACCTTGGAAAGGTGCTACTTTTTTTTTTTTTTTTTTGAGACGAAGTCTTGCTCTGTTGCCCAGGCTGGAGTGCAGTGGCCGGATCTCAGCTCACTGCAAGCTCCACCTCCCAGGTTCACGCCATTCTCCTGCCTCAGCCTCCCAAGTCGCTGGGACTACAAGTGCCCGCCACCACGCCCGGCTAATTTTTTGTATTTTTAGTAGAGAGGGGGTTTCACAGTGTTAGCCAGGATGGTCTCAATCTCCTGACCTCGTGATCCGCCCGCCTCGGCCTCCCAAAGTGCTGGGATTACAGGCGTGAGCCACTGCGCCCGGCCAAGGTGCTACTTTTAGCTATAATACTTCCTCTTATGTGCACCTTAGAGTAAACAAGTTTCAAATATTTTCTTGAGAGCAGATTTTTCCTGGAGCATAGGGCAAGCGTGAGCACTATGTGTGCACATTGTCCACTGAGAGACGAAAAGGGGTACAGAGGAGCAGGCCAGAGGCACCAAGTCCAAGTTTATTCCCTCGCAGCTTCATCTGGAATCTGTCTGGGGACAACGATGAAGTTAGAGATCAAAAGATACGCTAGAAAGTGCGTACTTCATACATCTCCTTGGAAGCTCAGAAGATAGTGCAGTAGATGCGTGGTTGGGATCCAAGCACTGGATTGATACTTTGGGAGCCATAAACAGAAATCTTGCCTGTGCCACCTTGCATAGCCTCCTATTTCCTGGGCCAGTCACGATCTTGTTGAAACTTAAAGAAATCTTCCAGTACTTGGCAGCACCTGAGATAAAGTAAGGGTTCAATAAATGCTCATTCAGTATTGACCTTTCCATCCCAAACCATGTTCACATGGGTGGATGAATGGAAACTCTTGAGGGACACATGTGACCCCATGTGCATTCAAGCAAATGCCCAGCACACAGGGCTGGGAGGAGGAAAATGCCCTATCTTGACACTCATATCCTTGTCAGCCAATGCAGAGTCAGAAGATAGAACCACCTGACCCCATAGGCAGAGCTAAGTAGACTTCTCTGGCATCCTTCCAGCTTCGAGTCAAGAAAGACCACCTCTATCCACCTGGTAAATAGGAAGAAACTGAATGACTGGAAGGCCTCAAGAGATCGTGTTGTCCAAAACTATAAACCTTCTGTGTCACCACCTTGCCATGCCATGACCCTATACTCACACTCCTCCTCCAGACATCTCAGCCCCTTTCCCAATCATGTCTCACCCATCTTTCCAGCCTCATCCCCACTTCTCGGCAACAGGCCCCTCAGTGCTATCACACTGGTCTCCTAATTAGCTCTGAACACACTGAAGAATTTGCAGCTCTTCATCTTTGCCAAAGCAGTCCTTTCTGCCTGGGAAACACTTTATCCTGACCAAGCCACACCCCTTGTATGGGTCTCAGCCTACAGTGGTGTTTACTTTCTGAAATCTTTGGCACTCGTGGTCTGTACCAGTCACCAAATACAGTAATGTGATGCATAATGATGTTTCACTCAGCAACCAGCTGCATATACTATGATGATCCCATAAGATTGTGATACTGTATTTTTACCATGCTTTTTTAATGTTTAGATATGCTTAGATATACAAATACTTAACATGGAGTTACCATTGCCTACAGTACTCAGTACAATGACAACCTGTACAGTGCTGTACAGGTTTGCAGGCTAGGAGCACTAGGCTATTCCACATAGCCTAGGTGTGTAGTAGGCTAGACCATCTAGGTTTATGTAAGCCCCACTCTATGATGTTCCCACAATGACGAAATCACCCCTAATGAAGCATTTCCCAGAACATTGCCCTGTTCTTATGCAATTCATGACTGCTTGAGATTTGCCACCTTGATTTGGTTACTTTGAGGAAAAGGTCTATATCTTACATGTCTCATCTGATGCACTTAGAATGGTGCCCACGCCCAGAAATTGCACTATCATGATATTACAATAATGTTTTCAAGTCAGTGAAACCTTTGTACTCCAGAAGGTTTTAATATGTGTTTTATGAAACACAGGTTCTCTGGCAAAATGTGTTAGGAAAGCGCTAAGTTAGATTAAATATGAATCTTTTCTGCAGGACTTGTCAGTCTACATAACATGCAGAATTTCCTACTTGTTCATTTGACTGTGAGGTCCTTCCTGTGGCCCTGTTCACCTCTGTGCACACTCTCAGGGTGGGTTGGAGACAGCTGGCACCAGCTTGTGTGAGTCAAAATTTTCAGGAACTTTGCAAGCCAGTAGATGTCATGTTGGTACCTTGAAATTGACCCATAGTGGACGTATTTACACGAAATAAATTGCTAAATGTGTCACTTTCTTTGTTATTTTTACTGCTAATGTCCCAAGGAAAGCAGACAAATCCTGGTTCTTCACCCCAAAGAGCCAGTCATTAACCATTTGTCAGTACATTACTGACACTAGATTTCTGAGAAGCACAGCTTGTGAAATGATGGGAACTAAGGAGAAGATGGCGAATATGGGAGAGAAAAAGGAAGAGAAAGGAATAACTCCTCCGACAGCCAAAAGATCACAGGAGCCTTCTAAGAGATTTCCCTAGGGAAGATCGGCACAGTGTGGCTGATAGCCTTGCAGGCGATAATGAAGATGATCAGACCTAACAAACGCATGCTTCTTGCTCCAACTTAATTTGTCCCCTACCACCTTACAGAGCCTGTCGCCAATTAACCAATTAGTAGCTAATTTAATTTCCTCGTCAGGGTCGAAGCAGCAGGTTTTCTGATTCGAGTGTGAGGCATGCCAGAGCAGGTGCAGGCATGCTTATGTGCCTGTTAGTGACAGCCTGGCCTCCCTGGGGGCCGCGCATCTTCAGGAAGATAAAAGCCAGGCTGTTCATTTCAAATCTGTCACCATCTGGCTGAGTGACCTTGGACAAGTCACTTATCCTCTCTGGGCTGAGTACCTCATCTGCAAAATGACAACCCCATAGGTCCATTTCTGTTTCAGGGCTCGCTGAGTCATGGCCCTTCACTTTCTCTGTTATTCTTACTGCTGGTGTCTTAAGGGAGACAGGTCAGTCCCCAGCCTGGTTTCCTGAGATGTCAGCTCCCACTGGGCATGCAAACAGGTCAGTTACAATAACCAGAGTTTCTCCTGCAGGCAGGTGCCCACCCTGAGCACCACCTGCTTGTCCTACAGCAACTGAGAAAACACAACGCTCTGTGCATCGCTTTCCCCTTCCAAAATGGGGGACAGACTGGGATCTCTTGGCTAAAGATAAGATTTCTTTGAAAGCACCCCTGATTGACAGATTAAAAACCAACTACACTGGGAATTGGTTATCTACTTTACAAACGGATCATTCATTCTGGAAAATGATGCTTGAAAAAGACATCTTCCTTAATGAAATTAAAGTATGAGGCAATTTGGAATTACCAGCAACCAGTCACCAATGGGGCCCACATTCTTTCTCTTCTGACTCCTTCCCTCAGGCTGTGCCTTCATCACTGCACTCCTGTGCCTGTCCTACCTTCCCACTGGTTGCTTCACAGCCAACCCTCACATCCTGTTCACCTTCCCCAGGGCCTCGTGTTATGTTTGTCTTCAGGAACACCCAGATCACATCCCCCTGTGCCCTCATTCCTCTGCCAACCCCAGGAGCTTCTCTACATCCCAATTTGAATGTTGGAAAAGTTCTGGATGGGAAAGTTGGACCATTCAACATGGAGCTCTTGTAGTACAGTAGAAGGACTTTCAGAGGAGGCAGAAGCAGATATCTGTGAATTAAGGGTTTGGGCTGGAGGACAGTGGCCTAACTGCTGTTCACCTGCACATAGGTATGCAAAGGTAGAGAAAACTACTTTACTGTGAATGCTTTTGTAAATTAGAAAAACCCATTTTCATAGAAAAAAAATCACACCCTAATAAACCTCATTGGGAATCAGATTTTCTGAAAGCCTAGGCACTCAAGTTTCCTTTTTCCCTTATCAATTTATGGACCCTTTTAATGTATTGTTTTGGTGGGCATTTATTTTATAATAGCTTTATTGATATGTACTTCACATTTCATAAAGTTCACCCATTTAAAGTGCACACAGTGGTATATAGTATATTCACAGAGTTGTAAAATGATAGCATTCACATTTAGAACATTTCATCACCCTCCAAAAGAAATCTACAGCCCATAAGCAATTGTTCCCTACTCCGTCCCTACTCCATCAGCCCTAGACAGCCACTAATCTGTCTCTTCTCTATAGACGTGCCATTTCTGGACATTTTCTGTAAATGGAACCAGAGAATATGTGGTCTTTTGTGATTGGCTTCTTTCACTTAACATAATATTTCCAAGATTCATCTACATTGTAGAACTGATCATTCATTTCTTTCTATTGTTGAATACATTATTCCATTGTATGTATATACCACTCTTTGTTTATCCATTCATCAGTTGATGGACATTGGGATTGTTTCCATTTTTGGCTCTACTGAAGAATGCTGCTTATAACATTTATGTAGAATCTTTGTGCAGACATATGTTCTCATTTCTCTTGGGTATATATGTAGAAGTAGAATTACTGAGTCATATAGTAATTATGTTTAACTCTTTCAAGAAGTGCCAAACTGTTTTCCAAAGTTGCATCATTGTATATTCCCACTAGCAATGTATGAGGGTTCTGAATTCTCTGCATCACCAACACTTGTTATTATCTGTCTTTTGATTATAGTGATTCTAGTGAATGTGAAGTGGTATATCATTGTGTTTTTGATGTGCATCTCTCTAAACCAATAATATTGAACATCTTTTTATGTGTTTATTGACTATTTTCATATCTTTGAGAAACGTTTATTCAAATCACTTGCTCATTTGAAATTGTGTTATTTATTTAATATAAAGTTGTGACAGTTCTTTATATATTCTGCATACAATTCCCTTATCAGATAATGATTTGCAAGTATTTTCTCTCATTGTGTAGATCTTTTCTTTTTTTGTTACTTCCTTCATGGTTTCAATTCATAGGACAAAACAATCTTTAATTTTTATGAAATCCAACTTACCTACATTTTTTCTTGTTGTTTGTGTTTTGCTGTCATATCCAAGAAACTATTGCCTGATTCAAGATCATCAAGACTTATTCCTATATTTTCTTTCAAGAGTTTTATAGTTTCAAGTTTTACATTTAGATCCATAATCCATTTCAGTTAATTTTTTTTTCAAGATGGTTTTGGCTATTTTGTGTCCATTGAAATTTTATATAAATATAAGGACCAGCTTGTCAATTTCCACAAGGCTGAGATTTTCACAGGGATTTCACTGAACCTACAACTCAATATGCAGAATAATGCCATGTTAACAATAGTCTTTTTCCAATCCATAAAAATAGGATCTCTTTCCATTAATTTGGAGCTTCTTTAATTTATTTCAAATTTTTTGTAGTTTTGGCATATATCTAGAAGTTCTTTTGTTAAATTCATTTCTAGGAATTTTATTTTTGAATGTCTGCCTCCCTCCCTCTTTCTTTCTTTTCCTTCCTTCCTTCCTTCCTTCCTTCCTTCCTTCCTTCCTTCCTTCCTTCCTTCCTTCCTCTCTTTTCTCTCCTTTGTTTTTTTTTTTTTTGAGACAGGGTCTTGCGCTGTCACCCAGGCTGGAGTACAAGTGGAGTTATCATAGTTTATAGCAGCCTTGATTTCCCCTGCTCAAGTGATCCTCCCACCTCAGCCTCCTGTGTAGCTGGGACTACAGGCATGCTTAATGTCATTTTGTGATTGTTCATTGTTAGTATATAGAAATAAAATAATTTTTGTATGTTGATCTTGTATTCTGTACTCTTGCTGAAGTCATTTATTAGTTCTGATAGTTTTTTGGTGAATTCCAAAGAACTTTCTATATACAAGATTATGTGATATGCAAATAAAAATAATTTTATTTCTTTCTTTTCAATCTGAATGGAATTTATTTCATTTCCTTGCTAACTACCTTGGCTAGAGCCTCCAGAACAATGTTGAATAGAAGTGGCAAGAGCTGACACAGTCATCTCATTTCTGTTCTTAGGGAGAAAGTATTCAGTCTTTTGTCATTAAATATGATGTTAGCTGACGGTTTTCAGTAGATGTCCTTTTTCACATAGAGAGTACTTTTATTCCTAGTTTGTTGAGTCCTTTTTATCATAAAAGGATATTGGATTTTGTCAAATACTTTTTCTATTTATTGATGTGATAATGTGGTTTTTGCTCCTTATTCTGTTAATATGGTATATTACATTGGTTGATTTTCAGATGCAAAACCAACCTTGTATTCCTGATATAAATGGCACTTGACTATGGTGTACAGTCTTTATTATATATTGCTGTGTTTGATGATAATTTTTTCCATTAATTTTCATAAGGAATACTGGCCTGTAATTTTCTTTTCTCATGATATCTTTGCCTGGTTTTGGTATCAGGGGTTAATACAATACAATACATATACTTGGGGTTAATACAAACTTAATTTCAACAGTATAGGGAAGGTTTGCTTCAATGTAGCTTCATTGTTGCCCTCTTCTTCCTTTGTGCTATTATTGTGATACAAATTACATCATCAGCCAATCAATACATTCTTGTAGTTGTTGCTTTATACCATAGTAGAGTGTTATAAAGATACATTTACACTTTGTTTTTATATTTACCTATGAAGTTACATTTACTGGTGCTCTTTATGTTTTTATCTGGACTTGAGTTTCCATCTCAAGTGTCCTTCATTTTAGCTTGAAGGAATCCCTTTAATATTTCTTGTAGGGTAGATCTGCTGCTGACCAATGTTCTCATGTTTTATATGAGGATTTCTTAATTTTTCAATTTCTTTTGACTAATAGTTTGGCTGGATATAGAATTCTTGGTTAATGGCTCTTTCTTTCAGCACTTTCAATATGTCCTCACTGGCTTTGGCCTTTTGACTTCAACATCCACAGTGAGAACAAGCAGTTAATATCATTGAGGATCCCTTGTATATGAGGAGTCATTTTTCTCTTGGTGCTTTCAAGATCCTCTCTTTGTCTCTGTCTTAGAACAGTTTGACTGCGGTATGCCTATGTGTGAATCTCTTCCAGCATATCCAATTCTGACTTTATTGAGCTTCTTGATGTGTAGATTGGTTTTCATTACATTTTGTAAGCTTTTAGCTGTTATTTCTTCAAACTGTTTTTTGTTTGTTTGTTTGGCTCTCTCTTTCCCTCCTCTGCTTCTGTGCTCCTGCTATGCACATACCCATGTGCTCTGTATCCTGTACGTCTCTGAGGTCCTGTTTATGATTTTTCATTTTGTTTTTATTTTATTCTTTGTTCTTAGCAGACTGAATAATTTTATTTTATCTCTTTTCAAGTTTGCTGCATCTTTCTTCTGTGAGTTTAAAGTGGCTGTTGAGCTCCTCTAGTGAATTTTGCATTTTACTTGTAATTTTCAACTATGGAATTTCTATTTGGTTCTTTGTTTTTGGTCATCTAAATTTCTTCATTGACATTTCCTATCTGGTGTGACAGTATTGTCAAACTTTACTTCCCTAGATGATTTCATTTATTCTTTTGAGCATATGTATATTAGCTGATTTAGAGTCACTGTCGACTTCTGCTCGCCTATCAGGGATAGTTTCTATTGACTGCTTTTTTTTTTTTTTTTTAACTATCTATGGGTTTTTTGTTTCTTTGCATGTCTTCCAATTTTCTTTTCTCATAAACTGGAAATTTTACTTAACATAATGTGCCAATTCTGGAAATCAGATCTCACCCCATCGGTGTTTGTTTTTCTTGCTGATTTTGTTTTTGTTGTTGCTGCTGTTTGTTAAATGACTTTTCTAGACTAATTATGTGAAGTATATATTCCCTACGGTATAAGGCCACTAAAATTTCTGTTAGCATATCTTAGTGTTCAGTTAATGATTGGCCACAGATTTCCTTAAGTGCTTTGAACCAATACGTCTCTTATCCTTGCTGAATATCTCTTTGTGTTTGGGACATGCTCTAAATACTCAGGGAGCTTACAACTTGACCTTAACCTTAACTTCCTCCTTCCTATCATTTCAGAGGGGAGATTAGAGACCTCTTATATCTTTTCTAGGCATATGCAAAACCCAGCACTTGGCATTATAGATCCAAGCACTTTTTGTAGATTTCATTGTAGATTTCAGCGCTTTTCAAAGAGTACTGTGGACATCTTATACCCTAAATACTCCTTTTAAATTTTGGGCCAGGCTCTTGTTTTCCCCAACTTGCATTGTACCCTAAAGCAGCTGCAAATGCTGAACAATTGCTTCTTTCTTCCCCCCACAAACACTTTGGGGAAAGGGCTTTTCTGCAGAGTGAGTTCTGAGTCAGGGCAAATAAAAATGCATGGTGAATGGGACTTTTCTAGGGAGCTGATAGACAGGTAAAATAATGACAATGCTCTGGGGATGGGACTTGTTGAAGAGCTCCAAACCCAGTCTCCACCTCTGGGTGGTAACAGGGCAGCTAGTTTTCAAAACTAATATAGAGTGGGAAAGAGGGAGATAAAAGCAGGTCAAGTTACAATGCCCAAATTCCTACTCTTGTGATGGTCTTTCCGCCCATGCCATCCCATTTTATCCTTGATATTGTGCCTTTCAAATGTTAAAATATGGATGAAATAAACTAAACAAGCAGAGTGTTTACAATAAATACAAGCAAAAAGGTGTTTTGGTAGTGAGTGGTGAATAAGCTCTAGGCATTTTGCATCAGAGGTGTATTGTAGTCAGAACTACTTTGGGCACAAGCTTTTTTTTTTTATTTGTTTACTCCTGTATTTGTCAGTTCTCTAAGAATTACAGCTTTAAAAAGCTATATTATTTCTATAGTACTTTACATATGCTTTTATATCCATTACCTCATCAAACCTACAGCAACCTGTGATTTGAGAGGAAGATGTTAGGGAACCTTCTTAAGGTTTTGCAACTAAACTCTGACACAGTCACAGTAGGAGCCAGCCCTGAGGCTTCTGATTCAGGCTGCTGACTCTTTCCACAACATGACTGTCTTTGTTGAGAAAGAAATAAAATGCAAATGCATCATCTTATGCCATTAGGAGAGCTGCTAAACATGTTTGGTGGGGAAGAAGTTGAAATGAATGGGTTAAGTGAGGTTTTTCTTCACCATCTGTGGTTTCCTTTGCTTCATAACGAAAAACTCTCCTGGATCATCCACTACTCTCGTATGTCCCTACTGGCTCCTCTTCTAGTCGAAGTTTATGTGTGTTGCTCCTCAGCCTGCAGCTCCATCCTTTTCTGTCATTAACCTTCTTTCTCAGAGAATGAATCTCCCTCTGGATTCTCAGGGTCACCTGTAACACTTCCAAGCACACTTCTAGTCTTAGGGTCTCTCCTGAGTTCAGTCCTGAAGGACTTCTTCCTTGCTGGTCATTTTCAGTTGGAAACCCATTCTTACAGGAAGAAGCTACAGTTCAGCTCTGTCCTTGAACCCAGTAATTCCAAGTCACTGAGTATGGATGGTTCTCATCCAGAATTTGGTCCTCGCAGGAGCACGTCTTCTTATTCTCAGCAGGGGTTGTTCATGTTCTTTTCACTCCAGTAAACTTCAACAATTGACAGCTTCATAGATTCTTGACCTTCCAAGGTTCCGAATTCCTTTACTTGTTTTCTTTATACAGTGCTGGGTTGGCTGTTTCCTAGAGGATTTAGCAAAGCACAATGGGTTGTTTGGGTTTCACCTGCCTGTTGAGGAGGGGGATGATTCCTCCCTGACTCTGCCGTGTCCACTGAGGTTCTCCATGTTCCCTCCATGTTGGCACCTGGAAATCTAGGAGCACAATGTAGAAATATCTTAAAGAGTGAAAATTGGAAGCCGGATATTGATGATACCTCCGAAGACTTGTATCAGTGAAGTTCCTTGGATGTAGCTTGTTAGTAGTTAAATCTACACAGATATGAAATACACGTTGTGTGGAAAAACCTCATGAAGATCGCTTATATAGTTTATTTTCTCATTTATGTTTGAACAACATGTTCATGGTGCTGAATGCCTCTCAACATCATCAAAGATTACTGAAACTGGGTCTCCCTAGTACCTATCATTTCTTGCCCCCCACCCTCCACAGGCTGTTATATTCTGCATCAAGCCTTAGAAGAGGAAACAAAGGCAGGTTCGGGGGCCAAAACGATTCATGATAATTAATAAACTAGATTGAAACATTTTATATATATATGTGTGTGTGTGTGTGTGTAATTGTGTATGTTTAAAATTATGAGATGAAACTTTTATATGACATGTATACTTAAATATAACATTACTATAAAATTTGCAAAAAAAATTTGACCCTTCACAGATCAAATCACCTAACGGACCTAACGGACTGACTGCCCATCCCTACCTAGTAAAAGGAATCCTCAGAGTGAATGCTTGATCCTTTTATTTCTGTGATGTTATTCACATTTAAGTCTCTAAGGATTTTGCCCAATTTGGGCTTCTTAGTCTGTGAGCTCCCAGGAGTCAGAAACAAAGGTAGACAACAAATGTTTGCTGAATGAATGAATTAATTAATTAATGATCTAGGCTCATTTTGCACAGAAAAGCACATAGACACATGCCACCTGTCAATATCATTTAATAAATGCTTTTCTGACTGTCATAGTGGTCAAGATAGACAGACTTTGGATGTAGGGGCCTATATGGAGAATTCACAGTGGTAGAGATAACACAGGATTTTGAAAAAGAAGACTTGTCCAAGTCCTACCTCATTGGTGTGGTTAGAAATTCGCTTTTCCAATATTTGTTTTCTCTAACGTAAAAGCAGAAAATAACAAGAGGATCCCCAAACCCTGTGGTCTTCGTACTTTATACTAATAAAGAAGGATGGAAGAGGGAAGATAGCTCTTCCACATGTAGCCACAAACTGGAGATGGAGAAAGATCCTACACTGATCTAAGTTGGGAAAGTTGGGACTGATTATCTGGCAGAGGCACAAAGTTTAAACAATGTTAGTTGAGAAAACTGCGAAGTCAGAAACATCTGGTTCCAGTCAGCCTCACATTTTCTGTCAGGGCCTTTTTCTTCCGCTGGCTGGCTCTACTCAAGTGCTGGGTGAGGGCCTGAGGGTCTTGTGAAAATGTATCTTTTTTCCCACTTAAGGCTCATGAATATAGGCTCAACATTCTAACCCTTCTCAAGGAGTTATTTCATATAAGAGGTAACCTTTTACAAATGAGAAGCCTCCTGGACCTGTAAGAATAGTTCCCCAGAACTCAAGTGCATTGATTGGTCATGATTATTTTGAGAGGGAGAGCCCTCCTGACTCTTCTCCAATCAAGTCACCTGACAGACTGACCACCCATCCAGCCTGTGGACCACCCTAGGCGAGCACAAGACGCGTTAGTGAAGGATGACATCATTGCTTCTGGACTCCTGTCCTCCTTGAAGTTAATCACATTCATTGTTCTGCAGCTCAGCACCCTGAGCCTCACTTGTCTTTCTTTTCCTCTTGCTTCTTGTCCAACTTTGCCCCCAAAACAGTCTGATGCTCATCCAGGGTGCAGAGAGCACTTGGTGCTGCTGCCACTGGCCCCTGTCACTCCTTGTCAACTCCAATCACGCTCATTTTACTTCCTCTCCGCAGTCCATTAACAGCAGCTCTCAGAATCCTGGGTGGTTACCTGTAGTCCCTGACCCTTGGCCTCAGGTGTCATGTAGCAAGAGAGTGACTCTTGATGGAAAAGAATGAGCAAACTTCAGCCTCTCTTCATGCCCTTTCACCTTCTAAGGAGACAATTCTTGAAAGGGTGGAAAATCCTGAGAAGTTTTATACATATATATTTTTAAGTTAATTCTGCAGACTGCTGTGTTGGTGACATTTCCTTCAAACTGCAATAACTAACCTGTCACAGCCCTACAAATGCTGACAATACAGCACCATGTGGGGTTGACTTAATAAACCTCATTTACATTCATTTTGATTCACTCAGGCGTTAAAAAACATTTCACAGGAAAAACTAGGAACCTCTCCAAGACGACATGATGTTTGCTGATATGATATGAACAGACTTAATAGGCAGCATATATGAAAACATGCATTTCTTAGATTATTAGCAAACTCAGTACTTTATTTTTCTAAAAGCATTTAAAAATTATTCCTTTGAGTGCTGGGTTTCTAAGCCGTGAAATGTGTCAACTTTTACAGAGTCTTTCTGTTGAGTATGTAGAGAAGAACATACTTAACTCTCTTCTTTGAGCTGTGAACTTGGGAAAAGTTTTAACCTCTCTGTATCGTAGTTGCTTCAGCTTAAAATTACCTGTTTACCTAAATGTATCATCATGGCAATGGTGCTGCATGATAAACATTCCCCTAATAGTAGCTTACACTTAGGGGCATTTATTTATCATTTGTAGGTACTTGTGGTTCTACTGGGCTTAGATACGATCAGTCATATGTAGCTCCAGGCTGTGGGTTGGATTTAGGTCTGCTTTACATGTCTTCTCATTCTCCTTGGATCAGCAGTTACATGGAGCATGTTCTTCTGAAGTGGATGGAGAAAGTAGGAGAGCCAAAACAAATCACAAATGCACATAGAGGTGCCTCTACTCATGTCATGTTTGTTTACATTGCATTGAACAATGTAAGTCACATGGCCAAGCCCAATGTCAATGGATGTGAGGATGAATTCTCCCTCTACTCTAATGGAAAGCACTTCGAGGTCACAAGAAAAAAGGAAGGAGGAAAGAATTGGGAACACCTACCATACCACCTCACATAGACATTTTTTAAAGAGGAGATGACGGCTGGGTGCGGTGGCTTATGCCTGTAATCCCAACACTTTGGGAGGCTCAAGTGGGTGGATCACCTGAGGTCAGGAGTTCAAGACCAGCCTGGTCACCAAGGTGAAACCCCATCTCTACAAAAATGTAAGAACTAGCCGGGCATGATGGTGGGTGCCTGTAATCCCAACTACTTGGGAGGCTGAGGTAGGAGAATCACTTGAACCCAGAAGGTGGAGATTGCAGTGATCCGAGACAGCACCATTGCACTGCAGCCTGGGTGATGGAGCGAGACTCTGTCTCAAAAAAAAAAAAAAAGTGATGGTCTTCCCTCTCATCAAAACAGAGAATATCAAAAAAAAAAAAAAAAAAAAAGGAGATGATGTATTATTTCAGAGCTCTGTAAATTGCAAAGTATTATGCAAATATTAGGTCTTATGTGAAAGTTCTACACAAGAATGCTTTCTCCTAATGTGATTATTCTGATTACCTTATGTCTTTGCATGCCATCTTCCTAGCCACCCAGACTTGACACTGTCATCCTGTTTCATCCTCCCTTTCCCTCATCTGCCATGTTATATCAAAACTGGGGAGTCTATCCATAGATGATACCTTATCAGCCTTCTCCCCTTCGTTTTTTCTGCTTCTTACCTCTCATCTCCTCTGTCTTCCCTTACCCCAAAGTCTTCTTGCTTTAGTCAGTTCTCAACACCACTATTAGGGTTGTTTCCTTATGTGGCTTTCATTGTGCCATGTCTCCGCCTCAGGTTGGGTTTCCTAGAGGCAGAGGTTGAGACAGCGATTCTTGTATAAGTGATTTACTGAGGAAGTGCTCTCAGGAGAAGCCTCTCAGGAGAAGCCACTCAGGGAATGAGGGAAGCAGATCACAGGGGAAGAAGGTAGGCACAGATGTGGCTGCAGGAAGCGTCTAGCCTCAGCCTAATTGCATAGGGAGCTCTGGCGCATTAATTGCACCAAAGAGGTTGTTCCATCCAGAGGCAGGAAGACAGCCTATTTATTACTTTTCAGTCCATCACTGTTCACAAACCATCCCTTCCAGAAGCACAGGAAATCCTCTGCAGGAGAGTCCGGTGTAAGCCATCTGCAGTCATTGCCTACATCACCTCAGGGAAGGGTGTACTGGCCTGGTAAAGGGGCTTCCTGTGAGGCACCAATGGCATCTGCTACCCTCTCCTATCGAAAGTGTTTAACAATTTCTCATTGTCCTCAGATTAAAGTTTCAGTTCTTTGATTTGTCATTTAAGTCCCTCTGTAATGTTACTTTTCTTTTCTTTATTTTTTGAGACAGAGTCTCACTCTGTCACGCAGGCTGGAGTGCAATGGCACGATCTCTGCTCACTGCAGCCTCCACCTCCTGGGTTCAAGCGATTCTCCTGTCTCAACCTCCCATTTTTAAGCTACTTCTTTTTTTGTTTGTTTGTTTGTTTTTTGTTTTTTGTTTTTGTTTGTTTTTGTTTTTGAGACGGAGTCTTGCTCTGTGGCCCAGGCTGGAGTGCAATGGCCGGATCTCAGCTCACCGCAAGCTCCGCCTCCCGGGTTCACGCCATTCTCCTGCCTCAGCCTCCCAGGTAGCTGGGACTACAGGCGCTCGCCACCGCGCCTGGCTAGTTTTTTGTATTTTTTTAGTAGAGACAGGGTTTCACCGTGTTAGCCAGGATGGTCTCGATCTCCTGACCTCGTGATCCGCCCGCCTCGGCCTCCCAAAGTGCTGGGATTACAGGCTTGAGCCACCGTGCCCGGCCTAAGCTACTTCTTTATCTTAATTTTTAGTGCTGTATTCCATGGAGCTTCAGCTCTAGCTAAACCCAATTTCTCACTCTTCTGGCCTCTGAGCCTTCAATTATGCTATTTCCCCATCTGAAATGCACTTTCCACTCCTTCCTATAATTCCTCACTTTTGACATCTCACCAGAACTGCCACTTCCTCTAAGAAGTTCAGGAAGAGAAAATAGAAAATGAAGAGAGAGACATGATTAAAGAAATAATACAAGAGAAGTTCCCAGGAATGAAGCATGTGCCATTCCAGAGTGTAAGGATCTACCAAGTGCTCAATTATATCTAATATACTGAAATGTTAGAACACTTGGAATGAAGAGAAGCTCCCAAGATAGAGTGGTTACACACAAAGATTTAGAAGTCAGAAAGCAGGAAATAGCAATAGCAAAAATATCTTAACAATTGTGAAATTAAATACCCAACACAACTATCAAATTTGAGACATTCACATTCTAAAAAACAAATAAACAACAACCCCCAAATGAACAAATAAAAAACCCAATTCCACAGAAGACCCCAAGAAGAGGCAACTGACAAAAAACAAGGAAATAGAAAAAATGGCATCTAGTAAACTGGGAATCCAGCAGAGTATAGGAACAAATAGAATTCACAGAATGATGTTAAGGGGATGTCTGGCTTACTACTGGCCTACACATGTGAGGAATAAAACGATTCGATGCGGGAAGAACAGCCCCAATAGAACAGGCAGAACAATTTCTGGAACCCACACAGGGCTACAAATAACTTAAACCCCTCCAGCCATTTTCTATATTGTTGCTTTTTGGTTCTACTTTCTGGGAAGTTTTCTCAAGTTTAGTTCCAACACTTTGGTTAATTTTTAAAATTTCTATAATTATATTTTAAATGTATAAAATCTCTTTGTTGTTCTCTGAATATTCCTTTTCATGCCTTCTCTTTCTCTGTCTTAATTAATCTTGTCTAAGACTTCTATATTGTTTAATCTTTTCAAACAGTCATCTTGGTTTGTTAATTTTCTCTCATTTATTACTTTCCTCATGTGGCAGTTCAAGTTCAAACTTGAACACTTGTACAAAGACTCCTTGGATGGTCCGCTTGTGATATTGGAGCATTTACTCCTTGCTGGCTTACACAATGGCAAGCTTTGTCAGTGAAGAGTGCCGAAGAGACACTGCAAGAGGAAGGGGCTTCTCTCTTAGTTCCAGGGTAAGTTTCTTCCCGCTGGCTTATGTGTCACTCAGCTGTTGTACAGGACACTCAGTGAAGCTCACCCCCAGCAAGTTTTGGTGGCACTTCTGTAGGCACTTTACCTGTGAGTTGTATAGATACTCCTTTTTCCTTCCTTTCATGTGATGAGTTCAGCAGCAGCCCCCACAGGTGGCTTCCAGGACACTATTGGGAACATTCCAGTGAGAAAAGTCTTGTCTACCATGCATGGCCACTGACACTCTGGTGTGAGTTTTCCTGCTTGCCACTTCTCTCCTGCACACCCCTGACCACCAATTTGCACAGTAACTGTGGACCCACCTCTGGCTCAGGGCAACTCAGCAAACTTCCCGACAGTCTAGTGGGTTGTATCCAAATCTCTTCAACAAGGTCTGAATTTCACATCTGAGATCTTGGGTGATAGCTAATTGATCAAGATGTTCTGCAGAATGAAATTGATGGGCAGCTGCTTAGAATATTTTTTAATCTATATAGCAGGAAATTTTGGCCAAAAACTTGACTCACATAATCAGTTTCTGGACCTAAGTAAATGCACAGACCCAGGGCCTCTTGAGTTAACGGCACACTTGAGAAGGGACTTTGTTGCATTTTCACAAGTAGGCACTGTAAATCTTCTTCCAAGCCTCATCCAAGAAGATCCCAAATCTTCTTCCAAGCTAATACTATGCAAAATCTATATAAATAGTTGCTATACTGTATGTCTAGGGAATAATAACAAGAGGAAAAGTCTGTTTATGTTCAGCACAATTTTTTTTCTGAATAGTTTTGATATGTGGTTGGTTGAATACATGGATGCAGAACCCACGGATGGGGAGGACTGATTGTACTCAGAAACTGGAAGTATCCTCATGTTGGCTCTTGGACCCATTGGATGGAGGCCATCATGGTTGGAAAGGCTAAATGAAAAACCCTTGGAACTTCTCCTCCATACCAAGGTAATAAATCAGAGGCAATATTGCATCTTTAGGGGAAATTTCAGAGATTTATACCATCATCCAAGCACTGAAAGCAACTGGAGTGGTGGTACCTATTGCATTCCTATTTAATTCACCTGTTTGGCCCATGCAGCAGTTGGATGGGTTCTGGAGAATGTGGACTGTCATAAACTGGTTCAGGTGGCCCAAATGCAGCTGTTGTGTCTTTACGGGAGCAAATCAGCAAAACTGCTGGCATTTGGTATGTAGTAATTGATGTGGCTCATGCTATTTTTTCACCATACAAATTTGAAGGGACCACCAGTCACAGTTTGCTTTTACCCAGCAGTGCCAATAGTATATCTTCACAGTGTGGCCTCAGAGCTGTGTCAGTTCTCCTGCTCTCTGCCATAGATAGTATGCAAAGTTCTTGATTATCTTGGCATTCCACAAAACGTCACATTGTTCATTGATGGCAGTATGCTGACTAGATCTTGGGCAAGAAAGTAGAAAGTATTTTATTTTTAAAATTCATTTAGTATTTCTTTAAAATTCTTTTTAAAATATTAATTTTAGTTTTGATTCAGGGAATACATGTGCATGTTTGTTTCAAGGGTATATTGTGTGATGCTGAGGTTTGGGTTTCTACTGACCCTGTTGCCCAGATAGTGAACATAGTACTCAAGAGGAAGTTTTTCAGCCCTTGCCATCCACTCTCCCTCCCTCCTTTTGGAGTCCCCAGTGTCTGTTGTTTCCATCTTTATGTCTGTGTGTACCCAGAGTTTAGCTCCCACTTATAAGTGAGAACATTTGTATCTGTTTTGTTTTTCGTTGTTGTTGTTGTTACTGGATTAATTCACTTAGGATAGTGTTCTCCAGCTATATCCATGTAGCCTCAAAGGACATGATTTCATTTTCTTTTATGGCTGCATAGTATTCCATGGTGTATATGTGCCCCATTTTCTTTATCCTACCTACTGTTGATGGGTACTAAGTATTTTAGATGCCTCAGCAAGTCATATGCAAACTATAGGTTGGTTTAGCAGCACACTCACGGGCAGCATCTTTGCATGTTTTGTCGTTATGTCAGTGGCAAGTTTCCTGCCAGCCAGCCTCAGTTTTCTTGCCCCCTCATGAGGAATTTTCTGCTTGACAATCTGGACCTGTGGTTCCGTGCCTGCCAACCCTGGCCTGCCAGATTGGGACAAGCTCTGGTCTAGGGAAACCCAGAGAACTCTGGCATCGAGTGGACTGCTGTCTCCCCACTCTAAGGCGGTCTGAATCTCAGCCTTGTCGAGGAGCCCCTTTCATTTCTGTTGCTTCCTTGGGTACTCTTCCTCAGACCTGGAGCATTCTTTAGAGGTCTCCTTATCCCCAGCATAATAGGTAATTCCTTGCAAAAAGCTAATAATTACCTTTAGTAAACATCCCTTATTCAAACTACTTGGTTTTCTGTTTCTCCTGACTATACCATGACTAATACACTTACTTTTATTACTTTCTTTCTTGTTTTTCTTTGGATTTAATCCACTCTTTATTTCTAATTAATTTTTAATCTTGGCTTACTTGTTTTTTATCCTTCTTGTTTCCTAATAAATGTATTCAAATTTGTAAAATTCCTTCCCAAAACTATTAGTTTTATATCATAAATTTCACATGATTTTCTTATAATTTAGCTCTAAATAGCTCTTATTTTATTTATTATATCAATTTTTCAACTCAATAATTATTTAGTAATATACTACTTCATTTCCAAAAATTTAAAGTTTGAAGAAAGATTGCTTGGTCATTGATATCAAATTTTACTGTATGATGGTTTAAAAGCTTAGTTGATATAAGACTGATTTTATAAAATTGATTTGGTTTCCTTTATGACCAAGTATATGATTTAGATTTATAAGTGTTCTGGGGGTACTTGCAGAGTTCTGTAAGTGCTGAAACATTGTTTTGTTGTTCAGATCTTTTACATTTCCATTCATTTATTTTGTCTCCTTGATCTATTTGTTTCTGGGAAGGGCCTGTTGAAATCTTCAATTGGTATTTTTGATTAACCTTTTTCTCCCTCTAATATATGTCAGTTGTTGCTTAGGTCCATATTTTGATACTGTATTGTTAGGGGTGTTTATGTTCAAAACAGTTAGCCTATGATATCTTACTTTAACCCTTAGGATTTTCTGTTTCAATATTAAATTCAACTTTTTCTGGTATTAACAGTGTTAACCCAGTTTTTTGGGGGGCTTATGTTTTTGGAGTATTTTTTTTTTCAATTTTTACATTTTTAACCTTTCCATTCTTTTAGTTCTAAGTATATTTCTTGTAGACACTGTGTTGCTAGATCTCTTTTGAAACCCAGTCTGAAACTTAATATTTAGATTGGTGAGTTTAACCCACTTAAACTTACAGTACGGGCCTATTATGTTAGGACTGATCACATCTTATTTCATATTTCCCATTTGCTCTGCTGAACTCTTCCACCACTTCTCCTGCTTTCAATTCAATGTCTTTCATCTTTCTTTAATTTTAGAAAAATGTATCTTTATTTTTAATTTTGTATTATAAAATATAGTATACATAGGTATGAGTTTATGAAAAACATGTACCCACAGTTTGAATACAAGTTTTAAAAAACTTACCCAGAGACCCACTGCCAGGATCATAAAACAGAATGTCACCAACTACTCAGAAGCACCCTGGGTGCATTTCTCTGTCACATCCCACTCGCTCTCCTCCTGCAAATGAGCATTGTCTTAAAATTTTGCTTTTTGGTTTCAGTTTTTTATCACCTAATAGGTATTCCTCAACAACGTATTATTTACTTTTGCTTGATTTTGACCTTGATATGAATGGAATATTCTTTTCTTTAAAATATCTGTGTATGTAGAGCACTATGTGTTTGAGGTCTGTCACAATAATTAAATCTATAATTCATTTATTTTCATTGCTGTATATGCGAGTGTATGATTATACCACAATTTACTTATTCATTGCATTGTCTATAGATATTTGGTTTTCTCCCAGATTTTTCCTATGAAGGATTGTGCTGCCATAAGCATTCTTTTACATATCTTTTGGTGCATGTGTTTGAGAATTTTTCTAAGGTAAATGCCTAGTGGTGGAATTGCTAGGATGTAGATTATGTGCGTATTTAACTTTAGTTTGGCATGTTTAATGCCAAAGTATTTCCCCCAGGTTGAACCAGGTTATATCTTACCGACAGTTCCTATTGCTTTGAGTTTCTATTACTTTGCATTGCAGTAACACTTGGCACTTTGAGAATACTAAATTCGGTTCACATCTTTATTATTGCTTCAAAAATTTATTTTCTAGCTGGGCGCTGTGGCTCATGCCTATAATCCCAGCATTTTGGAGGCCAAGGCAGGCAGATCACAAGGTCAGGAGTTCAAGACCAGCCTGGCCAACATGGTGAAATCCCGTCTCTACTAAAAATGCAAAATTAGCCAGATGTGGTGGGACACACCTATAGTCCCAGCTACCCGGGATGCCGAGGCAGGAGAATAGCTTGTACCCAGGATGCAGAGGTTGCAGTGAGCCAAGATTGTGCCATGCACTTCAGCTTGGGTGACAGAGTGAAACTCCATCTTAAAAAAGAAAAAAAAGAGAGAGAGAGAATTCAAAAATTTATTTATTTTCTTCCTGTGTTATCCTTTCATTCCTATTTACAGTTATTGACCCTTCTTTTTGACAAGTTTCTTAACTTTAAAAAATTGTTTTCCATCTCCTGCTCCTTTCAGGAAAAGCTCTTCTGTTACATCTTACAACTCCTTAATTCTTTTTTTTTTTTTTCTGTATCCATCATGTAAATTGCTGCATATATTTGATTCTTTATTTCCTATCATCTATAATATTTCCACTTGGTTCTTTCTTTCTGATTTCTTGTTCTTGTTTCACAATGCTTATATCATCCCTTGTATCTTTAAGTATTTGGTAAGCCTATTTAAAATTCTTGATCTGCTTACTCTAATCATTTGGCTTTAGATGATAGACATTTTTTATTTAGTTGCCTTTCTTTTGAGTGGTTGTACTCCTCGAGTGCTTATTCTGGCATGCAGGCTCAAGTTCCTTTGGGGATATTTCCCTCTGGGGAAGAACTGATGTCATGTAGCCTGTGTTTTACTCACTGGGTTTAAAGAGATGGTAGGTGATGAACCCCGTGTGATAAAGATAGTTAAACCCTACAGAATTATTGCTGGTCCCTCAGAATTGCCCCCATTCTTATTAGGTACTTCCTCTCACCAGGGTTTTGCTTTAAATTCTCAGAACAAGGAATTCCTGGGTGGAGAGTAAATACCCGAAATAGTTGCTTGGTCAACCCCTATTTTCCTCACTCCTCACCCCAACTTCGCACCTTCCTGATATTCTCCTGCTGATGGAGGGTGAGACCCAGCAGTCTTTGCTTAACAAGCCTTCCGAGTAATTCCCATGCATGTGAAGTAATGAGAACCACTGGGTTTTTCATTTCTCAGCTTGATATTGAAGGGAGGAGCCAACAGCCTGAGCTGGTTTGCTGTGTTGTCAAGATCTGAGGGCTGATTTCAACATGCTCATTTTTGAAGAGTTACCTGATCCTGTTTCATGAGTTCAACATCTTCTCTTATCCTTTTGAAATGATTAACTAGAGTTCAAATTTTCTTTTAAAATTTTCTCATCTTGTCTGCATTGCCTTCATTTATAACAAGTTTCTTGTTTCTGTTTTACTTGCTTGTTTTTGTTTTGGTCTTGTTCTTTCATGTGTGAGGAGTTCCCCATAGGTCTAGTAATCACTGAATGTCAGTTTGTAATGAAGGTGGGGTTGCTCGGAAGCTTTGTTTCCCAGAAGGAGGCCTCTTGGTTTGGGGCTTTGCTGATTTGGGTTCTAAGTATATTTCTTGTAGACATTATGTTGCTAGATCTGGGGTAGGCTGATTGGGTTAGGACCCAGCCATTTCATTTGGGGATCCCCTCCCCTCCCTTAATGTCACTAACCAGAGATATTTTCTCTTGGGACCATCAGTTTCCCAGGGGAGAATCCGTAAGTATCCTGCCTCAGGTATGTCAGCTTAGCTGCTGTCATAAATGTGTTTAATGTAGTTGCTGCCTCTGCACCCATTTCTAGGCTGACGTACGTTATCTGAAACCCATTTCTACCCTGCCACCTTTGGCCTAGTTAAAGCTTCCCCTCCCTGTGGTGGTTGTTTGTGATATAACCCTCTTGTTCTTCGTCTCACTGACCCCAAACTCAACACACCCCTCAGTTGCTGACCACAATAAAGCCTAATGGTCAACACCAGATCACGTAAATAAGTTTCTCCCCTCTGGAGTGTTTTCCATAGCCAATTCACAGCCCCCTTAGGGAAGCCTGAAGGATAATGCCTATGGGCTTTGATGAAGGCGGCCCCATAAGCTCACTGACTTGCTCAGTGGATGACCTCCCTCCTGTCTCCAGACTTCTCATTGGCCTGTCTTCGGTACCAAGTCTCTCTGAACTGTGAATAATACATTTCTTCTGTTTCATGCATTTTAGTTTCACCTCCTTATTGTGTCTTACCTGATGCACACATAAACCTAACTTTCCCCTCTGTCAGCACTCTCCTACAGAGTGGCTACCTTGGCTTATGGCCACTCTTAAGAGAGAGAGAGAGAGAGAGAGATCTCAAGACAAATTGGAAGAAACCATAACCATAGAAATCACAACAGCCACGAACATTTTGGGAGTTGAGAAGATGTGCACTGGAGGGCTTAATGTTCTGTGTGTCAGTTTCCCCTCTCTTTAATAATTGGTTCATCATGTTTTCAGCAACTGCTGTTGTCCTTGGTGTCAGACCCTGTCTGGCTCAATCTCTACTTAGAGCAGTAGTTCCCAGACTTTAGCTTGCATCAGAATCATCTAGAGAGGGCTTATTGAAACAGATTGATGAGCCCCATTTCAGAGTGTCCGATTCAGCAGGTCTGGGGTGAGGCCTGCAAATGTACCTTTCTAGCCAATTCCCAGGTGATACTAATCCTGCTGGACTCAGGTCCCCACTTTGAAAACCACTGCTATGGAGTAATCCTTTAAACTCCTGCTGGAGCAAAGAGGTGCCACCTGGCTACATGGGTAGAAGAGGGCATCTGTGAGCCTGACTGCTTCTTTTAAAGACTTTTAACCAGTCCTTACATGGCAAGCCTTGCCCTGCACCCTTGCTGCAGAGGTATTTGGTACCTCCAATTCCTGAGCCTTCTGGGACTATGCTGTGAAGTGGCTGGTTCTTGAGGCTTTCCCCTTGCTGCCAATGTAGTTTAGCTCTTTCTTGTCTGCTATTATTATTGTCATTTACCTGTTTACTAACCTGCTTCCAAAATTTCATTGATATTTCTTGTCAGCTGTGACCTCTTCACCAGCTCTCTGTGGGTCTGCTGAATTGTTTTGCCTTTTTTGGGGGGGCTGTTATTTTAGTGTCATTAGTCAGAATCAAGCATGTATTCAACTGGCTCTTCCTCTACCTTACTTTTAAGCCACCACTGTCTCTCACCTGGCAATAAATATCTTTTGAAATGATGAATGAATGACCTTTGACACACAGAGATATGAGGGAAGGAGACGTGATGCTGCTCAACCTCATTGAAATGCATCTCCCTCTTGTTGTTCCTATAACATCTCTTAAAGTTTCAGACACAGATGCTGAATTATCGCTTTAAGCAACTTTCAGGGTGTAATTAAAGTACAAGGCCTGACTGCCAGGACTCGAGATAAATTTCAGTGTCTCAGAGCCAGTGAGATGTGGCTTTGAATTCAGGGGCTGAAACGATTCTCCCAGAAGTGGTATATGAGTCCACAAAAGAGCTCCATTCAGGAAGGAAAGGATGGACAAAGATGGAAGCCAAAGCGTGGCATGTTAGTTATTCTTGGTATGCGGGTATCTCCCATTTAAAAAGCTGAAAGGCTTTATAAGGACTTTGATCATGGATAAGTAGCCACTAAGCTGATTTCTGTCATTTTGTTGACTATTTCATGACTTGAAAGAAGAATATTTGGTATCTAGAATTATCTGTCATGCCTAGAACTAGGTAAACCAAAGAACGGTTAGAAAGTTTCGTGCTGATGAACACTGGACATTTTCATGAACATCAATTATCTGTAAACACAGTAATTTAATTTGAATTAAGTCAGTTTATGGTTGAAACTGATAGAATGAACAATCCTTTAATAATGTGAAAATACTAAAAACTCTGAGTCACAGAATGGACAAAAATAATAAGTTATCTCTCTGCCACCTCTCCCCAGCTTCACATAGAATATTGCTTTAACACATTGAGACAGTTTGCTAGGGCTGCCATAAAATAATATCACAGACAGGTGGTTTCACCAGGAGAAATTTATTTTCCCAAAGTTCTGGAGGCTAGAAGTCCAAGGTGAGGTGTCAGAGGATTTTATTTCTTCTGAGCCCCTTCTCCTTGGCTTGCCTGTGGTCCTCTTCTTGCTGTGTCCCTGTATTAGTCTGTTTTCACGGTGCTGATAACCATACCTGAGACTGGGTAATTATAAAGAAAAAGAGGTTTAATGGACTCACAGTTCCACGTGGCTGGGGAGGCCTCACCATCGTGGTGGAAGGTGAAAGTCACTTTTTACACCGTAGTGGCAAGAGAGAATGAGAACCAAGGGAAAGGGGTTTCCCCTTATAAAACCATCAGATCTTGTGAGACTTACTCACTACCACAAGAATAGTATGGGGGAAACCACTCCCATGATGGTTCCCTCCCACAACACGTGGAAATTATGGGAACTACGATTCAAGATGAGATTTGCGTGGGAATGCAGCCAAACCACATCAGTCCCCACATGGTCTGTTCTCTGCACACACATCCCTGGTGTCTCCTTGCATATTCAAATTTCCTCTTAAAGGACACTGATCAGAGTGGATCTCAGCCCATGCTAATGGCCTCATTTTAACTTTCCCCTTTAAAGGCTCTGTTTTCAAATACAGTCACATTTTGAGGTTATGGGGGCTTCTGTGTGAATTCAGCCCGTAACACGCATTTTGTTTTGTAGTGGACTATTATAAGTTGCATTCCTTCAAAGGGGACCTACCTTCCCCTTCCACTTGAAATGAAGATCAGCCTGAGACATCAAACGACTTGTGAGTGAAGAACTGGACCCCTTTGGCTGAACGCTTGAAGCCAGCAAACAGTTATCCAGCTGATTTGGGGAATTCTATTGAAATTTCTGGAGAAGACTCATTATCCTCACCCTCTGAGCCCACATTTTTCAGAAACATTGTCTCTTTTGGTCTTTCTCTTTGTTCTTTAGATGCAGACAGTGGCCTAAGGGACACTGTGGTTTATCGTGGCTGTTGATTTTTCATTCTCTGAATGTTTTCCGTCAAATACCTGAGTTGCTCACTTGCTTTCTCTCCCTCCCTCCCTGTCTCTACTTGCTGGCTCCTCCCACCTCAAGAAAAACCAAGGGAAATTGACAAGCAGCTGGACAGGGGAAATTGAGCTATATTATTTCTCCTTTGGGAACCTCACTTTGCTGCCTTTATCTGAAAGCTATCATTTTCTACATCTCTTGGCAAGAGTTCTCATCGACCAGTGACCCCTAAATGTCTATGCTGATCAATAGTCCCGGTATCTTATTGACATGCCCATTGACAGCTCTTACTGAGCACAGGAATCAGGAATGGCAACCAATTGCAATCTGTTCAGGCTGCTTGAGAGGCAGGGAAGGCCCCATGTTGATATTGACACTGTAAATGGAGACGGTTTACTTAGCACTCAGGGAAGATGCATTTGTTAAGGAGACCGATAGATCTCATTACTATTTAAGGGCAGAGGCTTTTCTGGCAGCCCACGGGGCTTGCTTATATCAAGCCTTTTCCACTTACGGAGCCTGGCAAAATAAACCCTGAGTGATCTGCCCTCCCTCTCGTCCCCCATAAAAAAGAACCATCAGAGATGAAATTGAATGTGAGCAAGGAGTGGACACAGAATTTAACAATGGGAGACCTTGGCCCCTGTCATTTTGGTCCTTGGTTACTCAGATCTCAGCTCCCAGGCACCAATACATGACAGTTTTTCTGTCTGAGTGCATTTGGGCTCCTACACTCTTACTGAGCAAGTGCAAAGTCAAGATTCACAGGATCTCCAGGAAGGGAGGGATTTCAGGATTCATCTGCCCCAATTTTTTATTCAGTGCAGAGATTCTTATAGCAACATCCTCTGAATGAACCAGCATTTCTTTGGTTACCTTCAGTGACATGGGACTCACTATCTGAAGAAACATCCCATTTTGTTGTTCGGGAGCTGCAGTAGTTGGAAAGGCCTCCTTCTGTAGGGCTGAAATCTGCCTTCCTATAGCTTCTCCTTGTTCCAAGATTGATTCTCTGTAGCTGCATGCATATACTAAAGATGCTGGCTTGGCATCTTTATCCCTTATCCTGTTATCTTTATCTTATCCTCAAAGAAGGTATCCTCTTTACCTCCACACCTCTCCCCATTTTACAGATGGGAAAACTAAATATTTGAGAATTTAAGTAATTTCCTCAAAAACACAGAGCTGGGACCTTGGCATGCCTGAATTCCTTGTTCTTTCTCTAGCCTTGTCTTGTGTCCTGCTGCACAGTGGGTCTGGTCTAATCTTCCTTCCCTCATCATTTCCCTAAAAATAGAATTCATTTCCAAGGAGCCAAATACCTCTTTTGTATTGTGACCTCTCTGTTCTCAAAAGTACTCCTCCCCTCCCCCCTCCGTTCCCCTCCTCTCTTCTCCCCTCCCATTCCCTCCTTTTCCCTTCTCTTTTCCTTTCCTTTGTCTTCTCTGCCCTTCTTTTCTTTTTTTCTTTCTTTGACAGATTTTCACTCTGTCACCCAGGCTGGAGTGCAGTGGCACAGTCATAGCTCACTGTAGCCTCCAATTCTTGCACTCAAGCAATCCTCCCATCTCAGCCTTCCAAGTAGCTAGGACTACAGGCACAAACCACCATATCTTACTAATTTTTAAAATTTTTTTTGTAGAGATGAGGTCTCACTATGTTGCAAGGCTGGTCTTGAACTCCTGGCCTCGAGTGATCCTCCGGCATTGGCCTCCCAAAGTGTTGGGGTTACAGGTGTCTCCATGCCTGGCTATTTTTCCCTTGACTTGCCTCTGGATCACAGTTTTCTAACTCTCTTAACAGAGAAATCTTTGGAATGCCAGCCCTTCCATCTTCCCATGCAGCACTGACACTCCCCATCGGGCCCATTCAAACTGTTCCCACACTCTGTCCATTCTCTCCTGCTTCTGATTCCTGGGCTGTAGGAGAAGGTTGGTGCAACCTGCTCACCCATCCTGTTTGTGAAGAGTACAGGGAGTGAGACCATGCAGGAGGGATTGGGGTAGCTCATGAGGATACACATCATCTGTACCGCTTCCTGTAGGCCAATCGTCTAAAGTAAAGGCGAGTAGGGCCATGCCCAGGTCATTTCAGGTCTCTGCCAAGCCCTGGGAATCTAGGAAAGACTCTTGGGCCAGGGACAGAATAAGAATGTAGTTTGGGAGGTCTACAGGGAGACTGAAGTGAGAACCATGTGTCAGGTTGCACCACTACACCAGATCCACTATATAGAATGAAGGCTGGAGTCCAGCTGCTTGCCTGAAAATTCATGGTGACTCTTTTTTGATCACTTGTGCCTTTGAGATCTGAGGAGGGTAGAAAAGCCCTAGATAGTTGTAGTCTCAAGACAGAAGAGGACGGTGGAGAATCCTCACAACCCAAGTGATTTTGAAAGGAGCTGCTGACACCTCTATCCTTGGCCACGGAATGGAAGTGGTTTTTATGAGCCCCACTGGAACAATAGAGAAGCAATGAGTGGGACCAGAAATAATGAATAAAAGTGGCAGAGAAGCAGATTTTGAAGTTAAATTATTCCTAGGTGAGGGCCTAGGAGATGCTGACTATGAATGCATTATGGCATCACCATGGTCAAAGTTAGCTAACTGAGGCTTAAATGCTGGTTGTGAATGTGTGGCTATATTGACATATTGCCTTCTAAATCAATGATAAGTAAAGGTTGCCACTGATTGCAAATGTTTGGATTGCATTTTGAAAAACTGTTGAGTGGGCTAGACAAGGGCAAAGACTGATGTTCATTGGTCAATGCCTTAGGCTCGACCATCACCACCATCCACCAGAATGATTCCAACACCTACCTAATGAGTCTTGCTGCCTTTCAGACTTTCAGCTGACCTTCATCTGCCCTTCATATAATGTCAGAATTGGATTATGTCCCCCCTCCTTCATTCTCCAATGCATTAATAGTAGAGCCAAAGTTCACCACAACATTCACGATTCACCATGGTTCAGCCTGTGATCCGCCACATGACTCACACACCTTGTGATGAAGTCACATTAAACCAGTTGCTCGGCCCTGAACACACCAAGCACTTCCATGCCTTTGTGCACTTTTTTTTTTCCTGCTATTTTCTCTCCTTGACAAGCTCTTCTCTTTGCATTTTTGCGTGTTAAATTCCTAGTCATTAGCAAACACTCTGCCCTGAAACCTTTTCTGATTTCTCTCATCAGAATAAACTCTGCCTTTTGTGCTCCAATGCTAGAGCTTTTAATTCACCTTGTTGAATATTAGCATTTAATTCATCCTCCTAGAGCATTTAATTCACTCTGCTGAATATTGTAGTTAAATGTTTTTGCATATCTTTGCTACTTCACTGAAAATGAAGGCAGTAACTCACTGGTCATTTTACCTCTGGGGATCTCAACAGAGTGTCTTGCACATAATATGTATCCACTATTAGGAACTGAGGGATAGTATTGGCACTGGTTGATGGCCCATTGATTGTGGCCAGTCAATATCCCAGAGCTCTAATTGTAGGAAGAAAGTCTAGCACTCAGCAGCACCCATATTCTCCTCTTCCTTGGGGACACACTGCTGGTCCACTGTTGTTGGTTTTTTTTGTTGTTGTTGTTTGTTTTTAATTTTTCTTTACCACTTTGGTAACAGGTTCCCTACTGGTTATGAACATGCCGATAGGACATGAGGGGAAGTGATAAATCTACTTCCAGGCCTACCCTCTGAAAACCTTCCCCATGTGAGCCAATCTTTCTTTTTCTATATTGAGTGCAGAAAGCTCCACGGTCCTGGAAATGCTGGTTCTGAAGAGAAAAGTGGAGCTTCCAGATAGAAGGAGGCTGGGCCTCTGAAGGACTCTGAGTGGAAGGGCCTCCACCACCTCTCCAGTGACCTATGGGAGAGATAAACACTTATGCTATAACCTACAGAGAATTAGATGGGGTTTTTAGAAAGCAGCCAGCCTAGCCTGCTGCACTGACCAGTCACACTAGCAATGGCTGTGTGTGGATGAGTGTGAGGAGCTGGAAGGCACAGGTCAGTATGATCTGGCTTAGGGAGAGGGGCTGCAGTTAGCTCAGTACTGCGTTTTCACTCAGCTAAAGGATAACCCAAGCCTCCTCCACCCTAAGTGTCTCACTTCTTTCAATCTTCTTTTGCATACAAAAGGTTTTTAATTTTTCTTTACCACTTTGGTAACTCACCTTGGGAGGCACTTTGGTTTTCCAATGACTACCCTGAAAGGCAACCTTAGAGTAGGGAAGTATGAAGCACCCTGGCACCCTAGTGTTTAGGAGCACCTGAGCGTTAGGGACCTGGAGCTGCATAGCCTAGGTTTAATTCCTGGCCTCACTACATACTAGTTATGAGACCTTACTTTTACAATTTTCCTCCACTGTAAAATGGGGACAATAACAGTCCCCACTTCAAATTTTGAAGCTAAAATATGTAAAATTTAAAGGGATAATACAAATTAAACATGCCATCATGCTTAAACACTCCACAATTTCCCCAACTTAATATATTATTGTTATTGCTGCAGGAATAGATTTTTGGTATGGCCTGAGTACTTAGAGGAGATGTTACCTGTGAGTATGCAAGTAACGTTTATCTTACCTGTTCTGTGTAAAAACATCTTAACGTGAGAATGAAGTTTATTTTCGGGATAGCCTTATCCACCACGGAGTTGACATGTCTATCAAACCCCAAAAGTCATTTCAAGAATGCTGCTGTTGAAGCATGTTTTTCTCTCCCCACTCTCACCCCATTCTGCGTTTGAGAGGTTGACATTTTGGACCCAACCATAAAACTTTACATTTATCCCCTTATATTTCACTTGATTGGGTTTAGTCCCTTGTTCCAGCCTGTCAAGGTTATTTTGAATATTGGGTCTGTCATCCAATATACTTAGTATCCATATTAGTCTTTCCATCATTTAAAAAATCCAATAAGCTTTCTATCTATGTCTCGGTCAAAGTTATAGAAAAAGTACCAAAATGGACAGAACTGAGAGCAGGTCCCTATGATATGATATGTCCCTTTAGGAACTTTTAGAGGCCACTAGCACTATTGAGTAAAATCATCCCCACAATTATAAACTCATTCAATGTAGAATCTCATTCTAGATTGTTCATCTTTTCATTCATTCATTCACTTACTCATTCATCCATCTGTCAGCAACCCTTTTCTGTAAAGGGCCAGTTAGCAAATATCTTAGGCTTTGGAGCCATACGATCTCTGTTGTGACTGCTAAACTCTATCATATTATTGTAAGAAAGCAGTCACAGACAATATGTAAACTAGTGAGTGTGGCTGTGCTCTGTTAAAACTTAATTTGAAAACAGGCTGTGAGCTGAATTTGGCCCATGGGCCATAGTTCGCTGATCCCTTATTGTTGTAGGACTTTCTCCTTAGTTCAGCTAAAAATGGGGTCCTTGTCGCATGACCATGAAAGATTAGGCTTGCAGACACTTTGATGGGTGAGAAGGATAGGGTTTATTGGTTGAACAGGAATAAAGGGAAACAGGGACTCTCAGCAAAGCTAGAGTCCTAGTAGCTGGCTTCCTGCCTCACGGATTGAATCCCGGGTACCACCGCAGAACAGGAGAGGCCAGGTTCCTCTCCTCTGCAAATGATTTCAACTTCAAGAGGCTCCACCCCAGTGTATATTCCTCCCGGTGTGCAGGCCAGTCACAGGTTCTGCCAGGGAGCCCTTGTCACTTGGCTGTCTCATTATCTAAGGTATTACTCTTTATATTTAAGCAGTATTTGAGGGTTGAGTAACCATCATTCCTAGTTGAAGAGCCCTGGGGAAGAGGCATACATATGAGCCAGATGTCCCATATAAATGGGAGTCTCTTGTCCTATCTACCCTACGGATTTTCCTTGTCATCTATAAAGAAGTTTAATGCTGATGTCCATCCAGGGGGAAAAAAGAACTCAGACCACCCAGAGTCACAATTCTCCTTTGTTAGCAGCCAAACTCCTGGCACGGGAGACAAGAACTCCATATGTCCACGATGGTCTCCTGGACCCAGTTGCTGACCAGCGATCCCTGACCTTACCAAGAGCAGGGCTGTTGTTGTTGAGGCCTACGTGGGTGGCAGACATGTCTCTCAGGGGTGGGAAATGCCCATTTAAAATCACTTTGATCCCAGTTTCTGACTCTAGCCTTTCTCATTTATCTACGATGAAAGAATCCTGATTATTTTATTAATGGCTCTTGAACTTCTTTTCTCATCTAAAAACACTGTTAATCAGCCCACATCCCTCTCATATTTATATCCATAACTGGATTTCTGACAATATTGAGGTTTACTCTTTTCTTTGAAAGTTCCTCTGTACTTTGCACGGATATCATTTTGTCTGTCCTGCGTCTTGCCTCAGAGAGACGTGGAGACTCTTGGATGCTGAACCATTCTCCTCTGCCCTTCCAGTGACTCCCAGTTTAGGTTAGTGGAGGAAGGGGTGTGTCCATAAATGTTTGGGGAGGGAGTAGGAAAAGGAAATGAATACATGAAAGGGAATCTTGAACTTCCAGTGCATTCTAATTGCCAAATGATCGTATCTTTCATGAGATGGTCCCATTGGGATTTATTGCCATATTAACAGTGGTTTTCCCATTGCATTACCTAATGAATAATGTCTGAGCTAATAACCCACTAAAAAAATTCCAGCAACAACAACATAACTCCCTTCACTGCAATTATTATTTTTTCCTAATGCGGTGGTTTTTATATAAATACTGATGTCTTTTTATTAGGTTCTTGTATAACGACTTGCTTAAAAAATGGGCCCTATTAAATCGCCATCAGTCGTAGCAGGCCATATGTTAGTGTTTTACTGATCGCTTCCCGCTGTATGGACTTGGGTTTTTCAGGCTATATTAGGGCCCAGCAGGTGGTGCCACCCTCCTCTGCCCCCTCCCCTTGCACCCTACCCACCCATCTCACTGCCTCCCACCTCACCTCCTACCTGGAATTGATGGCATTTAGAGAAGGAGGAAGGAGGCCTCAGCTGTGCAAACACAGTGCTTCTGTTTATTTTGGTAGCCTCCGAAATATTTGTTGAGAGTTATTCGAGCAGAAAGGCTGAATGGAGATCATTGCAATGTGTCAAATTAAGGAGTGCTTAATGCCTGCCTAATCTCTTGGTAATTACTGTTGTGGCAGCGGAAGGCTTCAGAGCCTGGTAAGAAAGCTAATGATAGCGAGAGACATGAGGCTGCCCGGGCATCCCTGGCATCGCTGCTCAGCACAATTAGAGGCTCCACTTTGATCAGAGAGAGGGGACCTCTGTCACTCAACACTGGTGGATCGGCCTTCAGAGGGGAGGGGTCAGACAGGAGTGTCAGCCTGGGTCACTGGACAGGGGACTCCTTCAGTTGGGTGTCACTCTCCTAATGGTGTTCTAAAATGGGACAGCCTCGGGGGGGGCAGGGTGCATCTGTGCGCGCATGCGTGTGCGCGTGTGGATGTTGTGCAAGGAAGGCGTCTGACCTCAGGGTGTCTGGGGGAAGCCAGAGGAACGCAGAGCTTTCTTCTTAATTTTCCAGTCTTTGTCTTTCCTTCTGTCATCCAGTCTCTCCTCTCTCCCTGATTTTTCTCTCTTTAGCCTTATTTTTTCTTTCTGAATCTCTGCTCCCCCTCTGTATCTTCCACTTTGTAGATTTCATGTTCTTTGCCTGCCTTTTACAGCTCTCTCTCTTTCTCTCTCTCTACACACACACACACACACACACTTTGAACAATCAATTTAACAGGCATCTATCTCAATCAATCATGAATTTTTATAGAAGCAGAAAATAGTGATGAAGTGGTGGGTAAGGAAGAGAAAATAAAACTCTTAACAATACCTCCAAACTCTGCCTGTAGAGGATGGAGGAAAATGGGAATTTAAAAAAGTCCAACAAGGAAATTCACATTAAAAAAAAGCTGGAAAAAAATATCGAGAATATGGATCTGTGGTGGAAAGGTTGTGAGAAATCTGCTCTATGTTTTGGAGATCAGTAACTGGCCACACAATTTTTTAATACTATAAATTCCTAATAAAAAACTCGGTACCCAGCTCAAGTTCATTTGGGGCCTCAGGGACCTGAGAGTAGCCCTCCCTAGGGAGTCAGACAACGTGAGTCCCAGTCCCCGATCTGTCACTCACTGGTCCTGTGACTTTAAATATGCCACTTTACCTAGTCACTTCCTCATTTATAAAATAGGGAAATATTTATCTCACAGGGGTGGTGTTTAAGAGTGCTCTGGGCCGGGCGCTGTGGCTCACACCTGTTATCCCAACACTTTGGGAGGCCGAGGCAGACAAATCATGAGGTCAGGAGTTCAAGACCAGCCTGGGGTGAAACCCCATCTCTACTAAAAATACAAAAGTTAGCCAGGTGTGGTGGCGCACGCCTATAGTCCCAGCTGCTCATGAGGCTGAGGCAGAAGGATCACTTGAACACAGGAGGCGGAGGTTGCAGTGAGCTGAGACCACGCCACTCCACTCCAGCTGGGGCAACAGAGTGAGACTCCGTCTACAAAAAAAAAAGTAGTGCTCTGGAAAAAATAAAACACTATAAATCAGTCAATCAAACAATTAAGCAAGCCATCAACAGAGACTTATGTACAATGTGCAGATAATTGGGGGGACTCACAACTCAGTGTAGTGACTTAGATCATTGTTTGCTGATGGATTAACTAGGAGTTGTTGCTTGAGGATTGCTCCAGTTTTGAACAGAATGGCCTGGAGAAGATGGAGTTTTCTTCTTGCTTGTAATGTCTCCAGCCATCCTCTGGATCTCGGTGGACCCAGAGGCATAGCAAGTGCTTGCAGGGCCCCAGGCAGGGAAACTCTTTGCAGGGAAGGCAAATGTGGGTTTTAGTGGGAGTGTGGAAGAGCCAAGGATAAGGCACAAAGCATGAATCGTTTCTGAAAGGATCTTGAATGTCATGCCAGGATGAAGGAGGAAGATATATTGTGGATTTCTATGTGGCCATTAAGTTCTGGAGTACCAGAAGAGAGGAAATACTGAGGTCAACCAGTTTTTCTTGAGAATCTCCACCCTGTGTTGAGAGGAGGAAGGTTATAAACTCAGTGTCCCTGGTGATGATAAATAATCTGAAATACGAACCACCATTAAGAAGTACTACAGCCTCCTTTTAGGACAAAATTCTGGACTTTGGCCTGCAGAAAAGCCCTTTGAGGAAATTTCATAGGTTCTCATTTTTGTAAGAGAAACTGAAGACCAGAGGGCAGAAGGGCCTGGGTCTGTTTTCTCCTAATGTCTCCCTCCGAGGAATCTGGTATCAAAGGTGTCTCACTGGTGAGAGAGAGTAGCTGTGTATAAATAGGCAGCATCATTACGTTTCCAAATAATCTGTTTGGAATGTGTCGCTTTCCCAAAGGAGGGTTGTGTTTGTAAACCACTTTGTCTGACCACTGCCCCAAAACCTGATTAGAGGGAAAGATAATCAACCCCGAAACCTTGTAAATTCCCAGTCTCTGACTCTACAGCAGGGAAGAATTTAGCCTCTCCTATAGATAGGGTTGAAAGTTCAGTTTTCTAGAGAAGGTACCAGAAGTCAGGGCAGGGCTTCTGCTTCTGCCACAGGCAATTTTCACAGCAATGCATCCTGAAGGCCACGCAATAACTCAGTGTTCACTGAAAAGACAACCTCTCCACTTAGAATCCCTGTTTTCCCATTAACAGAGAAGGGATGGTGTGAGATGAGAGTGTACAGAGGAACCCCAGTTTCTAGAAGAGAGGGAAGGAAGGGCCTGGGGATTGTGCTGCCTTTGGGTGGAGGGAGAAGGAAGGGGCAGGTCTCTGATGGAAGCAGGGGCAGAGGACAACCCCAACTGGCCAGTTCCAGTCACAGAGCTCAGTCAGCGAGAGGTTCATCATTAACTGTCAAACGGTGGTTTTAATCAGCTCTGCTCCTCAGTGGAAGATAGATTTAATATCAAGGCACATTTTCAGAGCCATTAGTTTAATTATGACAGGTGTCTGCAAACTGGACGACTCTGCTTTCAGACCTGAGTGACAGCATTTAATTCTCTAGGTCTACGGGGACACTGGGTTACTTTACCAAAATGAGCCTCCATTAAAAGTCTAAGTGTTTTCCATTCCCTTCTCCCCCCTTGCCTTCCTCCTCCTCTCTTTTCATCCTACTGTACATGTCAAAAAGAGGAAATGGATAGAAAATTGTGCTTCAGCAGAAGAAAAAATAATTTACTTTGCCTATTAGTCTCACTGGGGCTTCCAGCAGCTGAGATCCTGCTCAGGCAGAAGCCTGTATCATTTAGAACCCACCACGAGCATCTCTGCACTGTGTCCACAGTCATTGCTTGCGGGACACCCAGTGGATGGCAAATATAATGGCACTCATGATGTGGGCAGGAGGACTGACGGAGGTGCGGAGAGAGTGTGGGCCAGGTGGGGAGCCGAGGGTAGCCTGCTCCGAGGGAGCCCAGAAGCACCCATGTGTCAGCCTCTAACCTGGCTTTCTGCCCCTCTGGGGACTCCTGGGCTGCCATTCTGTTAGATTTTCCCGTCCTGAGTTCAATCCATCTGTCCTGCTCCCCTCCACCTCGAAGGACCAGGTGGCCAACACGGGCTGGGTGATAATGGGAAGGGCACTAAACTCCCTGAAACTTCTGTCCACATGGGAAATTGTTGAGTTAGGGCCGTGTTTTTCAATTTTTGCTTTGTTTTGTTTTGCATGAACAGAAGGAGGTTTAAAAAATGAAATCTTAGGAAACCCAAATTCATGTGAATCAATCTCTGGCAGAGACCTGGCCCACTCCCAGGGTTCCATCTCTCCCACCTCCGAAGCTTCTGAGACCCAGGGCTTGGGGGCCCTCATGAATCCAGGGCTAAAACTACTGGGCAGATGCTGGTCTCTGAGAACCCTCCCAGTCTTGTGGTGCATGACCTTGGGGGCTGGAACCCTCATTGAAGGGAATCCTTGCCTTAGAAGGAGCTGATTGGGCCAAGAGCAAACATTTGAGAAAGGATGTTCAGGACATGGCGGGGGTTAAGATGCCACAGCAGGGGTCAGAGGGCGCTTTGTGAGTGGCCGAGGATGAGCTTTATTTATCTCTGGTTAGGTTACCTCTATGATCAGATGCGTGCTCAGGCTGCAGAGCGCTCTGTCTTACCTGTCCTTGCATGATGTCTACAGGATTATTTTTGCAGTCCCTTTTCTGCAAAGGTAATTACCTCTGGAGGCACAGGGAGACAGACAACACCAGCATGGTGACCTGACCTTGGCCTCCTGTCTGCAGTCAGGGCCAGGGCCAGGAGTTCATCCTGATTCTGGTCCTGCATGGAGCTGTGAGCTAGGCTCCTCCCGCTGGTGCACAGTGACCCCTGCTGCTGCATGGCAGGGCTGAGAGAGAGAGAGAGAGAGCGAGAGAGCAGGTGATAGGCAAGTGTGGGGAGGGGGAGAGAGAAGAAGAAAGAAGAGGGAGGGAGAGGAGACAGGAGGGAAGAGAAGCTAGAGGGAGAAAAGGGATGGAGATGGGGGTGAGCACTCCCCAGGGAGCTATATTATGCCCTTTCTGTGGCCACCCCACCCACTGTTGTCCCCATACCCGGTGGAGGTCAGAACCCCTCTTGACCATCCCGAGGTTTCTAAAATGACTCCTTTCAAAGTGGAAATCAATCTCTGGAGACCAAAGGAGGCAAATATGCTTTGAGAAGAGCTTGGTCTGGTTTCTCAGGGCACCGCTTCCAAAAGCTCTTTGTTTGGTGTGGCTGTGAAACCACATCTGGGGCTTCAGAATATGTGGGGTTCTTTGATTTGGCTCCATTAAGAAAAAGGGGTTTTGTGTGCGGGAGGCAGGAGAGGAAGAATCTCGGGGCGAAGGCTTAGTGAAATCACATGGGACGAAGCTTCCCTCTCTAACGAAAGGACTGCCAAGTCCTACGCTCTCAGCAGAGAAAAGAGCTGCTTTGTGTCCCTTTGTTTGTTCCTTGGTTTATTCACCCAGTCATGAGATTAATTCTCAAATGTGGTAAGCAGAGGCTGGTTGACCCTTCAAGGAATGGGGGATCTTCTGCATGTCATCAGATGGGAGGGAGGTGCCTGGGATAGGAGACAGTCTTTGCAAGTTTTCCTGTTCCTGAAACCCTCCCTAAGGGGCTGTGATACAGGTAAAACAACACTATAGAGACGAGTGCAAGTGGAGACCACTGCGCCACATGACGTCTCATTCCTCTGTGTTCTACAGGGGGCCCACAGGTGTCTTTTCTTAGGAGCCTGGAGAATATAGTCCTTCACGTCAACCTTTGCAGAGAAAGTATGAGCTGCATGAGTGAGCGTTGACCTGGTGTTTTGTGAGATTTGTGCCTAGAGTGGGCATTACTGATAGAGTTCCAGAAGCAATCAATGGTAGGGGAGGGTTACATCATGCCCTTTCTTGTCTGTGAGTCTGTGCTCACTGGGAGATGCCCTCGCCTCTCCTTTCTGCCAAGCTCTGCCCACCATCAACCTCCCCAGACCGAGTGTGCGTGGACCCCCGCCTCCTTCACTGAGCATTGGTCTACTCTACACTCCTGAGCATTTCTGCTGAGCTCCAATTATTCTTCATGCTAAGTCCTGTTCCCTCCACTAGATTCTAAGTGCTACAACTACAAAGCCAATGTGTCACCCTCACCGTCACTTTTTGCAGCCCCTACAGCCCCTAGTACAGCTCCTGAGAAAGACTTGAGCACAAGGACACACTTGTTAGATTGAACTGAATCTCTTTAGAACCTTTTCTTCATCAGTGTTATTTACAAATCATTGGCAAACGTTCTTTTGACACCTCGTGGCCTGGAAGTTCAATTTAAGATTTTCTAGACTCAGTCTTAAAAAAAAAGAGGCGAATGCTACTAGCATGCAATTTGCCAGACCACACCCACATCACTTAACAATTGAAGGAATATACAGAATTTACTTTTCCTTTTCTCCTGATCACATAGAACAGAGGCTTCCAGGAAACTTGAGCAGAGAACTTCCAGTTCCATAAATCTTCTAGACATTGTGGATTGGGGATCGTGGTTCCAAGGCCTTTGATGAATATTAAAAAACCATCTCTGCATACCTCTCACGTCCTGTGTGAGGAAGATCAAGAAAGAAATTACATTTCTCCCATTCATTGCCGGCCTCCCTTCTTAAGAGGAAACCATTGCATGTGTGTTTTTAACTTTAGGCCCTATTGAGGGTAGGTGGTAGTGTGTTTTGTAAATGAGACAACAGATAGAACACAATCCATAAAACAAATTATATGTGTAAGATTCAACCCTAGGATATAAAAATTTGGCATTCATAGAGGGTATAAGTTGCCATAGGATAGAAGTTGTAACTCAAGAGCTAACAAACTATGTAGGTTCAAAATGACCATTTTTGATTTGATATAAAAATTTATAGCTTAGAAATTGCAACATTATATTGTAAGACTTTCAAGTCACTTTACCTCCTGATTAAAACAGATGCAACAATGCTCTGTAACTGTACACTATTTTTTCTTTCTAACAAAAGAGAGAAAAACAAGCAGGTTTTAAAAAATGCACAGAGTAATTAGCTTAGTGACTAATTAGCTGAATTATTGTGACTAGTTTTCCCACTGAAGTAGCAGCAAGTTGCTTGGAAGAAATGCTGAGTATACGCTACTCAAAGCATTTCAAGTTCTGAATTTGTACAGACCTAATCAGTGTGAAAACCATACTGTATTATGATTCATGTGAAAATGGTGAAGTATTTACCTAGGTTTTCTTAGCTTGTGTTTTCTAAGTGTTATAGCTGAGAGCTTCATCATGTCTAGGTTGCTGGCACAATCAGGGCAAACATCTCTGGGTTTTTCTCTCTCTCGTCTGCGAAAGCTGGGATCACAGCACGGCCTGGAGACCATGGGGGCATGTGTAGTCTATGAGCCCCAAGAGATGATCTGTAGATAAAATGGTTCAGTAGCCATATAGCTTTGAAAAATACTGTGTTATTTACCTCTTGAATATTTTCAGTGTACACAATTTATTAAAAAGCTACAGTATTGGAAATCTGTTTTATTTTGTTTAAACCAGCATTTCCCAGTCCTGATTGAACAATAAACTTTTTTTGGACATAATATTCACTAACATAAACATAGCTAATTAACATCTTGACAGCCTTACAATTTTGTGGCTTATGGGTATACATTTGATGCTGTGAGCACTCTCCAAAGCTATACTAACTGCTGCTTCTTCTAATCTGTCATCTGCTCCTCTTCTCTTGAAATCCTAGGTCGGAGACCTCATCTTCCTAGAAGTTCATTCTTCAGATTGTCAGCAACGTGAGTCTTTCCCTCTCTCCCAGCCCATGGGTAAATTGATGATACCAGTGGATGCTTTACAGGGTCTTGGGCCTGAGAGTCAGGGATCAGGCATGAGGATTCGGGTAAAAAGATTGTGGAATTTTCTTCCTAAAGTCTAATTAATATACTCAAATGATAAAGGTGATGCTTTTGCAAACCAAATGGTAATCATTGATTCATAGCCTGATGTTTTTAAATTGCTTTTAATAATTGAGAATAGTTTGGAATGGTTGGAACAAACATGGACAGTTGATAGACTCTGTTGGGTTTGGTACTGGTCATGCTCAGTGTTACCTGTATAATTTTTTCCCAAACTTTTGATACCCAATGTCCTCATGTGTCTAATAATACATACCTCACAGGTTCATTTTGAGGCTCTAGAGATATAGTGCAGCACAGAGGGTTAAAATTTCCACACTGTGATTCAGACATGCAAAAAGCGTGAATCTTTATTTTTGGTAACTGAATTAAAATTTGTTCATGAGCCTCCAGTTAAGGTAAAGCATATAAAGAATTCTAGGCCAGGTGCGGTGGCTCACGCCTATAATCCCAGCACTTTGGGAGGCCAAGGTAGGTGGATCACAAGGTCAGGAGTTTGAAACTAGCCTGTCCAATGTGGTGAAATCCTGTCTCTACTAAAAAATGCAAAAATTAGCCAGGCATGGTGGCGCACACCTGTAGTCCCAGCTACTCAGGAGGCTGAGGCAGGAGAATCATTTGAACCTGGGAGGCAAAGATGCCGTGAGCTGAGATCGCACCACTGCACCCCAGTCTGGGTGACAGAGTGAAATTACATCTTAAGGAAAAAAACCTAATTCTTTATTTTGTTACATCCAATAATTATTTTCAGCCTGGTTCAGTTATAATGCTTGTGGAACATGAAACTCTTTCGCAGGGATGCAGGGAGGCTAAATCATCTTTCTCCCATTCTTTCCAGAATGTCCGTGAAAATGAGGTACACCACTTCCTTCAGGCCTGGAGGTGAGGCACTCCTGGCCCTCCTCTTTCTTTTCCTTCACCTGTTGGTTGGCTGAATGCAGAGAGGTCTCAGCCGAGGACTTAGGGAGGCCCTGTAAGATGATAGAACCACAGAATGGGTGGCATGGTGATATAGTTTGAATATATATCCCTGTGAAATCTCATGTTGAATTGTAATCCCCAGTGTTGGAAGTAGGACCTGGTGGCAGATGATTGGGTCATGGAGAGGATCCCTCGTGGTTTGGTGTTGTCCTTGCATTAGTGAGTTCTCGTGAAATCTGGTTGTTTAAGAATGTGGCCCATGCCCTCCATTCTCTCTCTTGCTCCTGCTCTGGCCATGTGAGGTGCCGGCTTCCCCTTTCACCTTCTGCCAGGATTGAAAGCTCACTAGAAGCCAGGCAGATGCCAGCACCATGCTTCCTATAAAGCCTGCAGAATCGTGACCAATTAAACCTATTTTCTTTATAAATTACCCAGCCTCAGGTATTTCTTTATAGCAATGCAAGAATGGCTTCATACACAGGGGGATCCCCAAATCACCACATAGAAGAATTTCTGCTGAACTCTTAAACTCTTGGATGGTAATGTGAATGAGAAATAAAGATGTACTTGTTAAGACGTTGAAATTTTTGAGTTGCTCATGACATCAACAACTATAATTACTATGAGTACATGGGTAGTACACAAGGTCTATTGGCAATGAAAAGTTTTCTCCATGCAACAGCTCTAAAGTTCTAACACAGTGCATGGTAAAAAGCAGATGCTCAATAAACATTAATTACCCTATACAAAACGTAAATCAATTACAAGAACATGACACCAAAAGGGTGATGTGTTTCAGGTACCTAACTGGACACCTTAGTTTGAAATTAGGGTGATCAGATAGGATCAAGAAGACAAAATGAACACTTGGACATTATCTCAATGCACATTATCTTAGCTGTACCTACCTCCCTATGAAGTAAGCACTGTTATACCTTATGTTACCTCTAAGGGGACTGAGGTTCAGAGAACTTAAACAAATTGCCCCAAACCACAAAGCAGACATTGATAAACCCGACACTCCAATCTCCTGAGGATGTTATTCCAAAGCCTGACATTTAATCACCATATTTTATGTCACCAAGGATTCCAGCTTGGTTTGGCTTCCCACAATATTTTAATCCCCTGGGGCCAAATATGTGTCTTTTTTCCCATGTGACTAGTACTGTTCTTGGTAGAGACCTCAAAAAATGTTTCTTGACTTACTGAATGCTTTGTGTTTATTGTCTCAGATCTGAATCCAAGAAAACCTAGATAGGAATGTCTTTTCCCCACAAATATGCAATTCACCAAAGAAAAAACAAAGAAGCAGAAGAAGTGTATATTAGATTATCTCAAAGTAAGTAGGCAGACATTGTTGCCCCTGGATGTAAGTAGTCGGTCACTTCTGAGTGCCCGACTTGGCATTGTCTCTCAGGAGCACAGAAAGCTGAACATCCTTTGCGAAACATTCTCCCGAGGAAGGACTTGGAGGGCTGGTTCACTTTCACTGATGTCTGCTGAAGCCATGGCTCTTTATTTCAAAGTCTGGTTCTGAATTTTCTTACTGAAACCCTGTTTCCATAGTCCTTTCTATTTTTTGCATTAATTTTTTGTGTCAAATATAAAATGTATTTTCATTTTAGAAAAGAATAAGGAACAGCTGGGCGTGGTGGCTCATGCTTGTAATCCTAGCACTTTGGGAGGCCGAAGTGGGGTAGATCACCTGAGGTTAGGAGTTTGAGACCAGCCTGGCCAACATGGTGAAACTCTGTCTCTACTAAAAATACAAAAATTAGCTGGGCATGGTGGCACAAGCCTATAATCCCAGCTACTTGGGAGGCTGAGGCAGGAGAATTGCTTGAACCTGGGGGACAGAGGTTGCAGCAAGCCGAGATCATGCCACTTCACTCCAGCCTGGGTGAAAGAGAGAAATTCTGTCAAAAAAGAAAAAAGAAAAGAAAAGAATAAGGAAAACACAATTTTCTTCATACCAAAATAATTAACATTTTGGCATATTTCTTTGTAGTTTTTCCCATGTATGTGTATTTAAGGCAGTTATTCTTATGCAAAATATATGTCAATTTCCTTTTACATATTATCAGTTTGATGCAAAAGTAATTTCAGTTTTTGCCATTACTTGCAATAGCAAAAAGTGCAATTACTTTTGCGTCAATGTAATACATCCTCTGTATTTCCCCATGTCAAATATTCTTGAAAAACATTATGGTGGAATAACCTGTCTGAAGTACGTAACATAATTTATTTAAACTCTTCCTTATTTTGGGAATTTAAGTAACTAACACTTTTTGTTAATATAAATAATACTATAATGAACATCTTTGCATATATATCACTGTGCTCTTATCAGATTTTAAGGACTTTCTTAAAAAGTATTTATATCAAGAATAAACTATAGTTTTTTTGAGGGCTTTAATACATATTATCAAAAACTTTTAAAAATGTATAAATATATATTTCTACCAGCAGTATATAAAATGTCCATCTTTCTGCACCTCCACTATCCATCGGTTAGCATGAAGTTATAGAAATTCTAAATCTAAGTTCCCCTAGACATGACATCTAGGGGTCTAAGACCCTAAAATGGTGTGCCAAATTTTATGTATATGTACATTTTTTGGAGGAGAAGGTTCTTGACAGAATGTTTAAGCATTGAATTATTCTTGTGTTTTTGTTTAATTTTTCATGTCTTAGATAACAAATGAAGTTGAACATTTCTTCATACATTTATTGTTCATTTGTCTTTTTACTTCTGAGAATCATCTCAAGTTCTTGCTTGAGTTCCACTGGAGCATTTGTCTCTGTCTTTTGGATTTGCAAGAGCCTCTTAGAAATAAAAGATGTTGCCGTTGTTTGCCATATTTGTGTGGCAATTATTTTCCTAGCTTGGTGGGTTTTGATAGAGAGAGATTTAAAATACTATAGAATCAGTGTTAGTGAATGTTTCTTTTGTTTTCTCATCCATCATTTCTATGTTTAGGAAGGCTTCTCCCAATTAGATATTGATACAGTATATGTTTGTAATTTCTTCTAGTGCTTTATGATTTGCCAAGTATTTAATCCATCTAGAATTTAATGTATTATTCACTCATTTATTCATTTCTTCTTCTAACAAACATTTATTGTGCCCTTATGTGTCAGGCATTTAACGTGAAGTGGGAATTTAACTTGATATTTTCCTCAACTGCCTTAGGTATTTTTCTTCATTATCATTTGTTGCATTGGTGATTGCTTCCTTTATTATATTTTATTAAATTATATTAAATTCATTAAATATTAAAATATACTATCAGTGTGTTTATCTCATTAATATATCTACTTATAAATTTTAATTAAATATCAAATAAATTTTATTGTTACACAAAATGGATATATCTGACAGTAAATAAATTTAAAAATTATTACATATATGGTATTTTCAGTGCAGTTTCTTGTATTTCATTAATCTTTCTTTGATTCATGCACCAATTCCACACACTTCCAATGATTGCAACTTCAGGATTTATTTCAATATTTGCTTCTTCTCATTACTCTTTTAGAATTTAGTAGAATGTTTTTGTTTTTTGAGATAGGGTTTCACTCTCATCACCCTGGCTGGAGTACAATGGCGTGATCTCAGCTCACTGCAACCTCCACTTGCCAGGCTCAAGCTATCCTGTTGCCTCAGTCTCCTGAGCAGCTGGCACTGATATGGAATTGGGGCAGGGAAGTGCTGGGAGGAGAAGGGCGGGTCCCTGGCTAGGGCACCATCCCCGGGACTCTGCCCACGGACCTAGGTGAGAGCAGGCATTTTTGTTTTCGTACCCAAATGTTGCAATTCCCAAAACCACCCTGGCCTGCCACGCCCCTCCCCGTGCCTATAAAAACCCCTGAGATTCCAGCAGGCGGACACACAAGCGGCTGGACGTCATGAGGAGTAGATCAGTGGAAGAAGACACAAGCGTCTGGACATTGAGAGGACATCGAGAGGAGCACGCCGGTGGAAGAACACACCAACAGGCACAGCGGCAGGCCCTCAACACAGCGGAACGACATGGAGTTTGCCTGGGGCAGTCGGAGGAGAGCGCAGGCTGCTGAGCCGCCCGACACCAGGGGAAAACCATCTCCCTTCTAGTTCCCCTATCTGTTGAGAGCTACCTCCACTCAATAAAACCCTGCACTCATTCTCCAAGCCCACATGATCCGATTCCTCCGGTGCACCAAGGCAAGAACCCAGGGATACAGAAAGCCTTCTGTCCTTGCGATAAGGCAAAGGTCTAATGGAGCTAACACAAGCCACCTATGGACGGCTAAACTGAAAGAGCACCCTGTAACACATGCCCACTGGGGCTTCAGCTGTAAACATTCACCCCTAGACACTGCCATGGGGTTGGAGCCCCACAGCCTGCCAGTCTGTATGCTCCCCTAGAGGTCTGAGCAGCGGGGCACTGAAGAAGTGAGCCACACCCTATCGCAGGCCCTGCGAGGAGGACAAGGAAACCTTTCCTGTTTCAGCACCACAGGTGGGCACCACTGTGTCCAGCTAATTTCTGTATTTTTTGTAGAGACAGAGTCTTGCTATGTTGCCCAGGTTGGGCAACTCCTGAGCTCAGTGATCCACCTGCCTTGATCTCCAAAAGTGCTGGGATTACAGATGTCAGCCACCATGCCTGGCAGAATTTTGTAGAAATTTTAAATTGTTTCTTTTTGTTCAGACGAACTTCAGAATCATTTTGTCAGTAAAATTGGTGTGATATTTAGAAATCTTACTACTAAAATTCTTTTTGTACTTATTTATATCTTCTTTATTCATCATAGGATGATATATATGTGGTAATGTCTTAACAGCTCACAACAATATTGGATTTCCATTCTTTTCTGCTGATATTTCTAACAGATTTTTGTTGATGTTCTTGCTTTAATTTGCATAGTTTGCTTTTTCGTTTAGAAACAAAATTTCCTGACTTTTTATTAATTCATTATGCATTGTAAATTAGATCTCTAGATCTCAGATTTCTGTCTCAGATGATACATGGTTACTGGCCTGTTTTTTCCTGAAATCTGGAAACATTAGCATCCGGAGTAACTCTGTAGCAAATGAGCCAACATCACATTCCTGTTATGTCTTTGAAATAGACCCTCTGTCACTGAAGAGAACTGCTTTGTTAAAAGCATTTTCTTTGCAATCTCAAAGAACTCTATGAGTGATGCAAAAGCATGTAGGTTTTGTCACTCAAACAAATTTGAGAGTCTTTTCCTTTAAAACAGATAACTGTTCTTTTCACTCTCATAATTGTGGTTTTTCCTCATTGTATTATCTAGTTTCATGGTCTTTTGGTTTGTATTGTTTTGCTTTTCATTTTTAGATGATTTTTTTCTTACTCTATTATTATTATTTTTTTATTTTTTTAACACAGAGTCTCACTGTATTGCCCAGGCTGGAGTGTAATGGTACAATCTTGGCTCACTACAACCTCCTCCTCCTGGTTCAAGTGATTCTCTGGCCTCAGCGTCCTGAGTAGCTGGGATTACAGATGCGCATCATCACACCCAGCTAATTTTGTATTTTCAGTAGAGACAGGCTTTTGACAGGCTGGTCTCGAACTCCTGACCTCAAGTGATCCGCCTGCCTCGGCTTCCTAAAGTGCTGGGATTATAGGCGTGAGCCACTGTGCCTGGCCTCTATTATGTAGTTTTATGCTTTTTGCTTTGTGCAGCTTTTCTAGTTTCTCTGTTTGTTCTCTTTTGTTATGTAAAGCCGTGTTTTAGGTGGTGGTTTTTTTTTTTTTTTTTTTTTTTTACTTTTTCTTAGTAATTTGGAAGCCTGTCTCAGTGGAAGGTAAAATCACTTTCTGATACCCAATAGGTTTGCTATGGATCCTGGTTGCAGAATAGCAGAGTGAAAGGTGTGCTTGAGAGAAGTCAGATGGTGGTGTTTACCTCCACTTTTTCACAAATTTCTTTAAACTGTTTTTAGAGCTTAAAATTAGATTGGGGAGAGGGGAAAGGTGGGGGTTTATTCAATAATAAGATTCCTTAGTTGTGATCTGCTTCACAAGGGTGTAGTATTCCCACCGGCATAGCTGCTTGTATTTTGGTGGGAAACTCACCCAGCAGAAAGTAGAGGAACGGCAGAAAAGGGTTGTTCCTGTGGTGCCCAGAGAGCACAGAGAAGACCTTGACTTCTTGGGGGTGGGGCAAACTTGTACAGTGAGAAGCAGAACTTTCCTTAAGGAAGTCAAATTGTCCAATTGGATGGGAACTAGCATGCCCCTGTAATCTAATTCTTAAGAAGTTAATTTGGGGAGTTTTCATAGGACAGCCTTTGAAATAGATTACTGTAGATAGAAGATTCCACACTTTACTGTTTTCAAAATTCTCTGGGCAAATAATTCTGTAAAATTGCCTACTTTCTCTTTATGTGGCTCTCTGTGAATTCTGTGGTCACACAAACTTTTGCGTGTACATTATTTTTTCACATTCTGTACACTGATTGTTATTTTGTTAACACAGTCTCTGATATTGATTGTTTTTAATTTAATCCATTAACTTAAGCTTGTAGCTCTCTATCGAAGTTAAAAATGTCTTCGGACTCTTTCTAGTATAATAAGAAATTAGGGCTTTATTTCCCTCATCCTCTTTCCACTTTCCCATATTTGTAAATTGATTATCAGTATATAAATCTACATCAGTAATAGCTGTTGCATTTTCAGTTAATATTTGAATCCAAATTTCAAGTTATTTTTATACTATGTAATTGGTTTTGAGATTTATCTCTAAGTCTCTCAGTCTATGAGTTTTCTATTCAGAAGTGGTTTGTTTCGAGTCATCTCTCAGTTTAGTTTTCAAGTTAGATTTCTCAAACTTTATAACTGATACATATTCTCTGAGCAGGGGCATCTCTTTTCCCATTTTGTACCAGCTTAATTGAATATAGAATTCTTGATCTACAGACTGCTTTCCTCTAAATTGTGCAAATACAACTCCTTTACTTTTTATTTTATAACTGGAAGGAAAAGTCTGAAGTCAACCTATTTTCCCCCTGGATTCCTACTGGAATTTTTCTTCTTGAAATTCAACGTATTTATGGGACTCTTCTCTTTAGAAGTCAATGAGCTCTTTTCCTATGAAGATGCTGATTTGAAGATCCACTTTACTTTGGTTGTTGTCTCTATTCCTGTTATTCAGGTTCCCTTTCTTTCCCCCAGATCAATTCAGGCTGGATCTCTTTTCTCTTTCTTCTTTAGTGGTCAATTGCTCTCTCTTCTTTCTCTTTCTCTCTGTATTGAGGATGTATTTCTTTAGTTTCTTCTCAGTTACATTGATTCCATTTTCTGTAATGCTCATTCTGCTCTTCACTGGCTTTATTGTGCATCTGAAACGTGTTTTACTTCTTTACATTTTTCCCTCTATTTTTGTCATTTTATTTTTTCTATCTTTATCTTTTCTGTTTTACACCCATATCTTTATTTTTCCTTTTCTGTTTTACATAGCTCTCAGATTATCATGCTAATGTTTTCTAAGTTTTAAATTTATTTAGTCTTGTGAAAAATCATTTTTAGTCATATTGAAACTGGCCCAACTGTCCCATAGAACTGATGTTTACTGTTCTTTTGGATAAACATAGAAAATGACCCTCCTGTTCTTAAAGCGTGAAACTTAACTTTTGCCTTATCTGAGTTCCTTCCTCAGGAAACTGATGCTCAGGCCTCCCAGGTGGTATCCAGGGACTGAAACTCACCAGATCCTATGTACAGTCAATGGCATGCCAGACCCCTTACTCATCATGATTCCTGTTTACCAACTCCTCTTCCTTACCCCTTCTTAATTTCTGTTTTCCCATATGTAGTTACATTTCTTCCCTGATATACAAACTCCAGTTTTAGTTGGTCAAATAAATGGATATGAGACTGATCTCTCATTCTTCTCAGCTGCAGCACCCGATTAAAAACTTCTTCCCTGGAAATAGTCATCTCAGTGATTGGTATTCTGTGTTATGGGCAGCAGGACCTAGATCGAACCTCTGTTGTTTTGCTAACAATATGTTCTCCATTTTTATACTCCAAGTATTGCTTCTTTTCACTTGTGTTCCACTGTCTTAGCATTGGCTGATTATTTAATACTTTATTTTTACTTGACTCATTATCTAAAGGAGAGTAGAATCCAGTTGGGTTCATTGCTTACCAGCAGACATGGTGGATGGAAGGTACTTGACCTCTGTCTAGGCTCCTCATTTTCAGAGGCGCATTTGCCTACTAGTTAAGAGGAGGAATTCTGGAGCCATATGGTTTGGGCTTAAACCTGTTAGTTGTGGAGGCACATTTGCCTCCAGAATCACACTTCTAGCAGGGAATCCCTGCTAGACGAGGGATTCTGGAGCCGTATGTTTTGGGTTTAAACCTTAACTCTATCACTTACTGTGTGATCTTGGCCATGCCATTAAAACAAACAAACTCTGGGTTACCGTTACTACATTTATAAAATGGAGATCATATACAATACCTAACTCAAAGATCTGATACAGATTAACTGTGCTGTTATATGAAAAACTCAGAAAACCTCATGACACATAACAAATGCTGTATAAGGGTTCACTATTTTTTTAACAGTCTAACCTGAAAATTTATTTGCTACAATCCAAGGTTGTTGAATGGTCAATTCTTAACCACTCCAGGGTGGTGGTCAGTTTCTTGAGGAAGTTCTTTTCCTCTCTACAAGTTTCTCTAATTGAACTGGAGATTCATATGCTACTTGCAGCTTTTCTTTTGTAAGTACATAAAACAAACGCCACCCACATCCATCCCTCCAGCGCTCTTCTAGTTCTGCTCCTTTCAGCCTTACACTTTAGCAAGCAAAGCATCTTTAAGCTTCCTGTTGTGTTGTGAGCTGCAAGTTGTGGTCTGTAAAAAGATGAGGGAAAGGAGAGTTAGCAGAGTAAAATAAAGGTGTGGATCTGCAGGTATCATCTGTGGTGTTTGGAGATGGCCCCCTGCTATACTCATTAGGACAGTGTTTGCATTCTGAAATCTGAGAGAGAAAGTTAAGGAGTATTTAAGTCCTACTCTACCATGTGGAAATGTGTTTCTAACTCAGTTTAGAGTCTGTGGTATAAAACTACATGACCCATAATACATTTCTCAATCAGTCCCTGTTGACAAGGCAGCCTGTGCCAGTGTTGCCTTGCCTTACACAGAGGGTCTTCTCTTACATTGAGTCCATTGTACTGATTTCAGCTTCGTTCTTTTTTGTGTATCTTTAGTTGGGAAAATATGTTGTAGCTATATCTTTATTTCACTTATTCACTCAACAACGTTTATTTATTACACTTTCCATGATGTCAGTCCTGAAACCTCCCTCATAACAATATGTAATATAGTATCTTCATGTTCATGCCTTCTACCAGATCCAAACACATGCTGTCTGGAAGGAAAGACAGATTTTAAGTACCATTTTATTTTATTATTACTATTATTATTATTTTTTATCAGAAATGAGGCTTCGCCATGTTGGTCAGACTGGTTTTGAACTCCTAACCTCAAGTGATCTGCCTGCCTCGGCCTCCCAAAGTGTTGGGATTACAGGCATGAGTCTCTTCACCTAACCTTAAGTGCCGTTTTAAAATAGCAGTTTGCAACTTGTGTCTTCCCTCTCAACATGGGGTGCCACTCTGTACACTCTGTGTACAGGACCCAGTACGCTCTTTTGTTTCTAAGGTGCCTCAGTGCAGAAGTTTGGGAAACCCTGGTTTCACAGTCGATGGGAAGACACCAACGACTTTTCAGGCAGAGACATTACGTGAGAAGGAAAGAAAGATACCCCAAGAAGCAGGGAGGCCAGTAGAAAACACCTGCAATAGCTCAGGAGGGGAGTTAGTACGTCTGAAACAGACTGGCAACATTGGGAAGAAGACGAAGGGAAGTACTTAAGAATGATTTAGGAGGTAGAATGGCTTGGTTGAAGAAATGAAGGAAATTGTAGACAAACAAGGACTCCCTGGCTTTAGGCTTGTGTAATGGGAGAATGTTGGTACCATTCTTTGAGCCAGAATTCAAGAGGAAGAGACTTTGAATTGCAGGACGGGAGCCACATGGGCCAAGTCTCTAACAAAGAGTCTGAGGCCTGATTTGGATCACTTCCTGAGTTTCTTTTATTCACATTAATAAAGGAGATATAGGGAAACATATTGCTCTTATTATGATAATTACCATGAAAATTAATGATCACATGAAAAAACAGTCTCTGAGTAAGCTACTTCTAGAACATTTATTTGTGCTGAAAGCACAGCGTCCTCGTCATGTTTGCAAAACCTCTCTCTTCTACTATCGTGTTAACCTTCCTATCCCTACCCAGGAATGTCATCCTTCAGATATGGCATCTTGTGACTTTTATCAATCTCCATGACCTTTACATAATGCACCAAGAAAACAATGGAACAAGACAGGGGCAACAGAGAAGTGTTGTTGAGATTAATGAAGGGATTTTGAGACCATCTTAACAAGAGTCAGGATTGCTGAAAATGCGGACATCAGGGAGTGTGTATAAGACTCAGAAGAGGAAGACCTTTCATTCCATAGGGGGAATATGCCCTTCACTGCCTAAACCTCTGGCGTTATCAGGAAGTGAGTAGACACAGGATTTACTTCGTGAATTTGTTTCTGGTGAGACTTCATGGTGGAAGAGCACTGGACTGGGAGTCAGCAATGCTGGCTCTGGCCAGTGCTTTGTGCCAACTGCAGGCTCCCTAGGTACTCCTGTGTTTTGGGCTTCAGGTTCCTTATCTGTCACATGATTGGATTCTTGAAGTTCCAGAGCCCAGAAGTTCTCTGCTTCTTCCTTGTCTCTGTGGTGAACCCAATGCAAACAACAAAGAAATGTACTGATGACACATGAAGCATTACTGCTATTCAAATCAACCACCTGGAAATTATTTCTCTGCTGTCAGATCACATAAGAGGAGTTACTAGACTCAGGCTCAGAGTAAAGGTGTTCTGATGTCCATCCGTCCAGAATCTGATTAGCTTCTCATCACCCAGACATCACCTGAGAACAATGAGAATCTCCAGGTGTCCTATCACCGATAGGCAGACCCCTGTCTGCTCCCCAAAATAGAGACTTGGGCAATCGCTATCAGTCCTTATTGGCATGGTGCCACTTTGATTCCAATCACCACCATTGCCCCTCCCTGACAGTCACGTCTGGGATACAAGGAGTTGAAGATCCTCAGTCCACCTATGAAAGAAGGAAATTCACGCACACTCAGTCAGCAAAGGGTGGCTCTCAAAAAAAAAAAAAAATAATAATAATAGTTTAGGTGAAATTTCCTGATCCAGGGTATCAGCTATATCCCAATAGGAGAATTGGGACAATTTTCTGATGATTCAAGGGCCCGTGAAACACATTCTTCGGCCTGGTAATGAGTGACTTATTACTAAAACCAGAAAAATATATGCCAGGATCATCACATGGTAGACATTGTAATACAACATCCTCAGCAACAACCCTACAATGGATGTGGTGATGAAGGTCATAGAGAGTTTCCTCAAAATATTCATCAAGGTAAGTGGATGGTGTCATCCCAAGGTATAATACAATTCCAAGCAAGAGTTTTATAGCTGATGTCACAAGATGCTCCAGAGAGGAGGAGCTCTGCTGGTTTGTCTTGATCCAAGGGTAACCAGGGGTCTGCTTTGCTTTCTGGTACTTGCCAGCACTGGATTCATCATGAAAAGAATCAATCCTAAGAGTTTTTTTAAAAAGTTGAGGTGAACTCTCTTTGGCAACAGTACCAATCCTGTGAGCTAGTATATCAGGCTAGTATATCAGTTAGGAATGCTTTTGGCCACAAGTAACATGAATCCTATTAAATAGTGGTTTTATGATTTAAAAACCTAAATTGTTTGCATAGCAAAAAATTCTAAAGGCAGCTGCCTCATACTTAATTCAACAGCTTAAGTTTGTCATTGAAAATCTAGCCTCTTTCCATCTTTCTACTCTGCCCTATTGAGAATATTGGCTGTTTGTGTTTGTGTTTGTTGCCTCATGGCTGCAAAATGACTGCTGTGGTGTCAAGCATCTCAGTCATATTCAAAAGCCTGTCACCCCGATCCATTCAAATTACTATGGATCAGGGCAACAGGCATTCTCCTCAAAAGTCTCTGTTAGGAAAGCCCTGCCTTTCCTAGAATTCACCATCGGATATCCCCTTTCATCTCAATATTAGGGCTTCTAGATAGTCAAACAATAGTCTCTGCCACATCCAGGGAAGTGCCTTGAGGCGATAGAAGCCTTCACTTTGCTTGAAGGATGTTTCTTTTATTTTCCAGGGCCACAAAGACCTTTACAGGAGGAGCAACAAAGTATAGCTGCCTGAGACAAAAATCTATTCAAGCTTAAAATGCAAGAGCATTAGCTGCTCAGAGCCGTCACCAAGGAGAGATAAAATACGTCTGCTCTCTCAAGACCTGGGAGATGCTAGCAGTGTGATTGTTTTTTTGGCTGGGAAAGCTGCTTAGCCGACAGAAAAAGGAACGTACCTGAACATTTATGGGTTGGCTTTTCAAAGACAGCATCCCGTCTTCCTTTCACCCCTCCCTCCTCCCCTTCCCTGTAAAGGAACACTTAGCAAAAGTAAATAAATTATCAGCCCTGGCCATGCAGAAATGCCTCTCACAGGGTAATGCACGGATATCTGAAGCCATAAAGGGAATTTTCAGAGCTGAAGTCATCAACACGGAAGAGGCAAGCAGGGGAGAGGCTGGAAGGAATGTGGAGATTCCCTCTTCCCCTTGCTGGTCTGGGCTATAATGGAGAAGACCTGGGGCTCCTTATGAGTGCTGACCCAAAAAAGTCTGGGCAGAGGGTGATCATCCCAGGCTGCTCAGGATCCTGCAGTTATTGAGCTCAAACAAAGCACTGTGGTGTAGAGAGCTGAGCACTGGGTTTGGAGCCAGGAACCCCGGCTCTCAGGCCCTCCTCTGCCATCCTCTTGCTGGCTGATCTCCAGTTGGTGAGCTATTCTGAACTTTGCCTTATCTGGGAAATAGAAATGATAACATTTATGTTTGCAATGGACTGAATAGTGTCCCTCTCCACAAATTCAGACATTGAAACACTAACCCCTTGAGGGGCTGTATTCAGATATGGGGCTTTCAGGAAGTAATAACGGTTCAATGAGGTGAGAAGGGTGGGGCCCCATTCTGATGGTACTGGAGACCTTATAAGAAGAGAAAGAGGGAAAGATCTTTTGCTCTCTCTCCATGCACTCAGAGGAAAGGCCATGTGATAACACAATGAGAAGGTGGCCTTCTACGAGCCAGGAAGAGAGTCCTCACCAGGAGGCAAATTGGCCAGCACCTTGATCTTCGACTTCTAACCTGCAGAATTGGGGGAAAATCAGCCTCTGCTGTTGAAGCCACCAGTCTGTGGTGCTCTGTTACAGCAGCTCAGGCAGATCATACAATCTCCTAACGTGCTTGAAAAAAACAGTCAGAGGAGGTAGGTGAGGGTCACTGTGAAGTCCTCACTCTTCATCAGAGTGAAACACCATGATGCCATGCAGCCCGGCCTTCTCACTTAGCGCATGAGGATCTGAGGCCAAGAGGTGTTAGAGACTGATACGGTTTGGCTGTGTCCCCACCCAAATCTCATCCTGTAACTCCCCTGATTCCCACGTGTCGTGGGAGGAGCCCGGTGGGAGGTGATTGAATTATGGGGGTGGGTCTTTCCTGCACTGTTCTCCTGATAGTGAATGAGTCTCATGAGATCGGATGGTTTTAAAACTGGAGTTTCTCTGCACAAGCTCTCTCTTTGCTGCAATCCACAGAAGATGTGACTTGTTCCTCCTCACCTTCCACAGTGATTGTGAGGCCTCCCCAGCCATGTGGAACTGTAAATCCAATAAACCTCTTTCTTTTGTAAATTGCCCAGTCTCAGGTATGTCTTTATCAGCAGCGTGAAAACGGACTAATACAGGGACTACCTAAGGTGGACCAACTCTGCCCTGGCAGGTGAGACACCGCTCCGTTTTCCTGGTTTGGAGGGGAGCTCTTTCCACAGAGGGGCAACCTGTGGCCATCTCGAGGGAGGAGACAGGCCTCTCCTGCCTCACACTCTACTGTGCTGAAACCGAAGCTCAGCTCCTTTCCTTCTTGGCAAAAAGCAATGAGGTCCAGACACTTTCTGTGCTAGGCAGCCACCCTCTCCTTTGGAGATTTGAGTGTCCAGGAGTTTCAGGGAATAAACAATCTGAACATGACTTTTACTCATCGAACTCATGATTCAAAACCTGCTGAACTGCTAGGACAACCTAGTCTATGTGCTGAAAATGAACATGTTTCTGTGTTTAGTTCCATTTAGTTAATACAAGGTGTGTTTATGCTCTAGAATATGCATATTTCATCCCCTTTTGACTTGGAAAAAAACTAATCAAAAATATTTTCTAACTCTCCAGTGCCCATTCCCAAAATGAACCTGTCCAGATGCTGAGGCTGCAGGTTGCTTGGTGCCCTTGTCCAGTTCTGGGGGACTGAGGTGTGCAGTGCTGAGGACTCCCTGGGGACCCTCAGGCCTCTTGCAGAAGCAGCTTTGGTGGCCTCCTCTTGTCTTGAGGTTTGCTCAGGCTTTGGGTAGAACTTCCCCTCTTATGCAAGGTTGGGCACAATTTCCAGTCCCCTTGGGCAAGCCAAGGCCACCAAGCAATGTGAGGTCTCAACATCTGGCCCACTTTATTTTGGAAGTGGGCACTGAAGAGTTAGAAAACATTTTTCATTGTTTTTTTTTTCCCCCGTCAAAAGGGGGTGGAATATGCATATACTAGGGCACAAACGTACATTTTATTAACTAAATAGAAGTAACATTTCTTAAAGATGCCACCTTCACAGAGCAGCATAGAGGATTTGGGGGTCAGCTTCCTGGGTGTGGCTTTGTCCTGGCTTGGACAGAGTGGGGGTAACAGCTGTGTTTACACTGAGCACTCCTCGTTGCTTCTGACATGGTATTTATTTTAACATCAACTTTTCCATTTATCTTTGTTTGTCAGGGAAATGCATACACACACAGCCCCTAAATCTCCTCGTACAAAGAAAAGCTAGGTAGGTTATAATTTCCTTCTTGGAAAAGAAAGAAAAAACCTACAAACTCCTCACAGTATGATTTCACAGGCCATGCTAATTATTTTTTAGGGCGAGCATAATAAAACCCAGGTGACTTGCCTTCAGCAGTTTCTCCTTATCTTCACACAGCTCTGGATCGTTTACCGGCATGGCAAGCAATTACCATGAGCCCTGCAGTTTTTACCAGACATTCTTTGTCAGAACCCTGCTAGAGTCCACAAAGGTTGATATGCTTTTGCACTACAAAATCTGGGCATTATCTTGTGTATTGTAAGACATGCCTGTGACACGTTGAATTCAGACGATTTACAAGATCAGCAAAACAGAAGGGGTTCCCGTTGGGAGCGTTTTCTGCTAATGATTTCCTCATCTGAATGTAACTCCGGGAGGTGTGGTGGTTTGCACAGGACTTCTGCAGGGGGCAGGGCTTTTGGTCCTGTTTCTCCAGGGGTGCTGAAGAGTTTGGAGTGTGACCTGCTCACGTGGGCATGTGCGGCTGCCCAGAGATGTGCTTCTCCTGGAAATAGTATTTTGTTTTTGTTTCTCATAATTATTGTATATAATTTATTTGAGTTAAGATTCTAATGTTAAATGCATCATCCATCATCCATATACAGAAATAACTGCACTGAGCATTTTTTTTTAAGAGACAGGGTCTTTCTCTGTTGCCTAGGCTGGAATGCAGTGGTGCAATCACAGTTGACGGCAGCCTTGGGCTCAAGTGATCGTCCTACCTCAGCCTCTGGAGTAGTCTTGGGCTCAAGTGATCGTCCTACCTCAGCCTCTGGAGTAGCTGCTACTATAGGCATGTGCCAGTATGCCTGGCTACTTTTTAAAACGTTTTGTAGAATCAGTTTCACTTTGTTGCCCAGACTGGAAAGCAAGTGTTTGGAGTGACTTTCTGGAAAAGAAGATTTGGACCTAAATATTGATGGAATTGGGAGGTACTGTATCTGATCCCCATTAAGACCTCAACTCAGATGTGACCTCCTTCATAGGGGGTTCCCTGGCTGCCTGTCCTACATTGTCCTGCCTTCCTGTTACCACTCCCGTCCCCCAAATTAGGACTTGTCTTCCTCACTCTTTGAAGTGGTTGCATTTGTGTGTTAAACGGATTCAGTGGCTGTCACCCCTCTGAGATGTGACGCCATGGAGCCAGTACTCTGCCCGTTTTTATTCACTGTTATATCCTCCAGCCAAGACAGTTTCTGGGTCAGAGGAGGCCCCAATAAATATTTGTTGAGTTTTCACGTATTTTCTCTCCCTGTCTGTATAGTAAGCAGAGGTGCTGGGTATGGAATAGTGTTGGCTGTCTTATTCAGAATCCACTGTTTAAGGATCCATCCTGAATTTGCTCTCATTCATTCATTCATTTATTGGTTCACTAAAAATTTAACACATATATTTATACTTTCTTATAGCCTTGATGTCACTGTGAACCTTGCAGTGCACATGGATGTTATTTTGAGAGCAGCCTCTGGGGACCATCAGGGAGAACCTGGGACGTGGGCTTTCTGGCTCCTCAAGCTAAATTACAGGGTGGCTGAGATCTGTGAACCTACCTGCACTGCCACTGGTGATGAATAAACTGGTCATAGTGGGTAAGGGGCGCCCCCTCACCCCCGCCAGGAGATAACCAGTCTTCATAATGCAGGTACTTCCATTCATTAATTGCTTCATCGTTTTATAAAGTAGATATTGAGGCTTTGGAGCAGCTTAAACAAAGGCTCAGTTGGTAGGCAGTGGAGAAACCTCAATGAAGAAGCACTTTCTTTGACTCGATATGGATGGATTTGGATAACAGATCTCATCATGGCCTTTGGTCCCACCGCCAAAGAAGCAGGCTCTGCTCTCCTCTCTCTGACCTGCTATTTAGGGACAGAGCAAGGCAAAGTGGCCACAGCAATTGGAACAGTTCAAGCTGCAAATGACTTCCCAAATTGTCCAGCCTCTAGCAGAGGCCCCTGGATCAGCACAGTAATTTGCTCCATGTCATATAACCAATCAGTGTCAGTGTCAAGGCTAAAACCCAGATCTTGGGGTTCCCAGGCCAATGCTTTGGGGCAAGCGACGCTCCATGACCTAACTGGATGCCACTGCATGGCCTCCCGGGGGAGGTAAGGGCTGGGGAACAGGCAGCGTCACCTTCTCTCCTACCCCTCTTTCTCTGTTGCCTCCCCGGTGTTGTGGTCTGGTCCCTCTCACAGGCTTTTCCAGCACGAGCCCTTTCTATTTCAACCTTAGCCTCTTGTTGGCCTAGATGCAATTCTTGGCCGAGGCTGGTATAACTGGTGCCATGGCCAGTGGCCAGAATGTTGGTAGAAATTCACATAGACATTGATTTCTTTGCTTTTTCCTGCTAGAGAAAACTCTATTTCCTTGGGCCTACAGGATCTGCCTGGTGTTCACGGCATCCCTGCACCCCACCCCACCTTGCTGGCTTCAGTGGTTCTCTTTTCCTTCCCCTCTGTATCCCTCAACATCCTGCAACCACTCACTTCTCACTGCTGCTTTCTTTCCTCTGAAACTTCTTCATAAGCTGTAGAACAGTCCAGCCAATAAGCACAGGCTTGGGTAACTCTTATTCCATGAATACTTCCGCTCCCTCTCTCTGATCGATATCCCTCTCCAAGTTCCTGCAGCGTTATGACTTTTACTATCAAATCCTCACTGTATTTCACTGCCTCTTTGACTGTTTTCTGCTATTTGCAGTGAGGTTATCTGGTCTCCCCAGCTCCAATTATGAGCCCAGGTCATGTGAGCGACATACTGGTCCCCAATACTTACATATCCGTGGACTGGCTGAAGTAAAGCTTTTTACTTTTTGATTTAAAAAAAATAACAGATTACAACATAGTAATATGGTCTTTAGCAGTTGACATAAGATAAATTAATAGGTCACAGGTTAGCTTCATGTTCTGGTATCTTATGGCTTGTGATGTTTCCCACTGTTAGACTGGGGCACATAAATTCAAACTTCTTTTACCCCCACGACCCTGCCTCTGACCTTTTTATGAAATTCTGTGAATTATTCATCAGCCACGCCCATGTCTGGCATGACGTCGATTCCTTTTAGCCTCTGCTCTTCTCGAAGGGAAGCTGGCTGTAAGTCCCCGACATCACTTTGATTCCTCGATGTCACCAGCCCCGGATTATCATTTTGTTGCTGGGATTGGACGATGAGAAAAACCATGCAGACAGTTGGAAAGCAGCCTTAAATTGTTTCCCCAAACAAAATCAAACCTGCCTGGACATCAAAGGAGGCACTGTGGAGCATCAGTCTGAGAGATTTCCGTTTTTATCAACATTCCCTCCAAACTTCCTCCATTTCCAGCAGTCTGACAATTCCCTTTAAAACACAGACCTGACCCTGTAAGGCCTTGGGAAGATGGTTGAACAGGAATACCATAAAAGCAAGGGATTTATCTTCACAAAAATAATAGCTGGAGGGAATGGAATGGAACAGGCTTCGGAAGCCAGGGAAAAGCGCGCATTCATGGACATGCACACGCACCCCGCAAAACACTGATTGGCCCGCATCCGTCATCATTTCATTAAAAATGTACAAACCTGAAAACATTTTTTAAAACGAAAAGTTCAAGCCCATAGTAAGTGAGTCGGAAAGGGAGAGAAAACCCAGGCTATTCCTGTGTTCCCCTTTGCCAGGCATCTTTTCCCTTCTAGTCCCAACCCCACTGCTCTTCCTTCCCCTCCCTGCCCCTCATTTGCCCCTGAACAAGTCATTTACAAGAGATGGCTGTCGTGGAGCATAAAGAAATAATTTAAAAAATCTTCAAAAGGCTGGCAGCATAAAAATCCCTGGCTCTGTCGTTTCTCTGTTTCTGCAAGCAGCAAAAGATCTATAATTCTCACACTTAATGTAATTCCAAGGCATCTAAAGTGATTTACAGTCGGTTTACTCAATACTTTCAGCTTTATTTAATGTAACAGTTATGGCACATAAAAAGTTTATTGAAAATCCTTTGGGAGTGCGATTGAGTAAGAAAGAGTCATTGCTAATACCATTACAGAAACAGAAGGAAAGGATCTCAGCCTGGTTTTTTTTCTGTGACCTTTATGGTTCCACGAACAAGGGTCATGTGGGAAAAGACTCCTCTCCCATCCCTCGGCCGTCACGTAGATGTGTCTGCTGCCAGCTACAGGGCTGAAATGCTGGCTGTTTCTGGACAGCTTTTCTTTAAGCCAGGCCGGCAAAGTGACTTGGAGGATGGCCCTTGGTTTAGATTATTCTGGAGTCTCTATTATTATGCAAGGCCTAGGTTCAGCAAAATCTGCAAAAGGGAAAAAAAAAGCTAATTGTTTCCCTCTAATGCTGCCCTGTTTCTATGTTTAATAGGCCCCACTTTCTAGTTGGCTCAGCTCCTCTGGAGTTCAGTTCAGTCCCCCTGGTGGCTGTGGATGTGGAGAAGTGAGGGAATGTGGACTAATACCTTCCATACCCTTTTGAGACAAGCAGGTCTGGTCACTGCTATGGAGACAAAAGCTCTGCTGTTTCCTGGGGTCCTTGTGCTGGCTGCTTCAGAAAGGAAATGATCTATGAAAATCATGGCTCTCACCATGGTCTGTCTCAAAATATTTAAATATTTGACATTTGCCCACCTATATTCCCATTGGCTGTATAAATAAATAAATACATACATACATACAAACAAACTGAGATGCAGAAGACGGTTTGGAGAACAGCCTGACCCACTGATGTCTGTGGATTCCATGAAAATGGCTTCCTGTCTCTTGACAAACTGTCACTTCCTATGTCTGCTCTCCCCGTGTGACTGCTTATATTTGGGAATTTTCTAAGAACCCTGATGGTAACAGAGTGGACCCTGGAGCAGATGTGGCACCAGCATTTACTCTTGCTTTTACTTCTCCACAAAAATGTGCATTTCAGTTCTAGTCATAAGATATTTCTTCATCTCTTTGGTAAAAGTAGAGCTCTTGGAGGTTTTTCTCTCTCTCTCTCTGACACATACACACACCACACACACACACACACACACACACACCAGCTTTGGAAAAATGACATACTCTACACTTGTAAATTTTTATGACACCTGAAGTTTTACTCTCTTCTGTATACAAACCTAAAGAAAGTATTATCAACGAATATAATTTCAAACTAAATTATTCACTTTCATTTCTGCCTAAACAAAGTACCCTGCATTAAACATATGTCACGTGCTTCCTACTGCCTCAACATCATTAGTGGGACAGTTGTTTTACCACACAGTGATGTTAGGATGTTTTCAGGACCTCTTGTAGCCGTTTGTCTTGACTATTAACGGTTTCTTTTGAGTTCCCATGACTGTTTCATACACATGTGCATGCACGCATATACACACACATAATTTTTCAGTTTCTTTCAGTTTTCATTATTCTTTCAGTATCTTTCAATTTCAGTTACTTTTCTGACAGTTTTAAATTTTATTTTCCTTCTAACTTTTAAAATGACATCTATTTGGAGTGAGGCATCAGATAAGCACATTGGAAGCTCGATTTTGTGATAATGTATTTTAAATTTTCAAACATATTTTCCTACTTTCTGATTCTTGTTTGCATTCTTAATATTTGTTGTTGTCAGTTGAATATCGGGCATATATATGACATATGTGGGGTCGTATATTGTATATAGGTATGTGTGGATATATGTACTTATATGTACACTTGAGGGTTAGTTTTAAAAATTAACTTACAACATTTCTCATAAAGATTATGTATGGGAGGACACAGCTTTCTTTTGCTATTCCATTCTGTGTTAGACAGGTGTGATGTCACCGTAACCTGGTGGGCTCTGGTGCATCCTTGTGAACCCTCAGTGATGATTTTACTTCCAGACACCCAGTCCAAGGACCTAACTTCATCCCTAACTTCACCTGTTTGAAGTCCATTATTGATTGAAAACATTCTCTCAATACGTCTCAACAGTCTGATGATTCAGTTCTGTTGTGGAGATATCTCCTGCACTAAAAAAAACAAAACAAAACAAAATTGCAGTTTGCCCACCAGTTGGGAAGCACTTGCCGAGGCGAGTGGACCTTTCTAAGGTGAGCACACAGCCCCTGTTCCAGCTGACACACATCCCAGCTTTACTTTACCTGAAGCCTGGTGGAAGGGTGAACCATTCCCCAAAGATTTCCTCCTGCCTCCACATCAGTAAGTAACTTTGAGAATATACAAAGGTATAGCAAGGTTCATAGTAACATTTGCATCTTTCCACTTAAATTATCTTCACAGCTGCCTGTTATTCATGCTTTTTAATGATTGTTATGTGAAATCCTTTTCCTTGCTGGATGGATTTACCTGAATCCACAGAAGAGTTGTTTGTCAGGTGGTGGTTTGTATTAATAGTACTCGGGGCTGGGCGCGGTGGCTCACGCCTGTAATCCCACACTTTGGGAGGCTGCGGCGGGCAGATCACGAGGCCAGGAGATCGATACCATTCTGGCTAACATGGTGACTCCATTTCTACTAAAAATACAAAAAAACTAGCTGGGCATGGTGGCACACACCTGTAGTCCCAGCTACTCAGGAGGCTGAGGCAGGAGAATTGATTGAACCTGGGAGGTGGAGGTTGCAGTGAGCCAAGATCATGCCACTGAACTCCAGTCTTGGTGACAGAGCCAGACTCCATAAAAAAAAAAAAAATAGTAGTCACTTTGGTCCTTGTGTTTTGGAGAAGAACATTTTGGGGTTCACCAGAAAATGTCTTAAAATTGGTCTCTGATTGCTCTGGTAGTTATTGAATAACACAGCACTTTGCAATGTGATTTGACACATGCACCAAATTTAATCTCCTGCAAACAACTTGTTGAGTAGGTATTATCACATTTTGCAGATGCAGAAACTGATCCCCGGACAAGTGATTGTGTAGCGCTAATTGCAATACTACATACTCAGTAAGTGGCAGAACTGGGACTTGAAGACAGATCCAGTAACTCTGATCCTTGTTCCCTTTACATCATACCTAATTTTGCCTCCTAAAAAACAGATACTCCCTATAGTTTGCAAAGCAGGGAATGCCATCTGATCAACATTGAGCAGCTCTGGCTATGCACAAGGTGGTGAACATCTGTGACTGATTCCTCTCCATTCCCATATCTCACATTCTATTCCCTGAAAGGTTGTACTCTCAATGAATCCTACATGGAAGCTATTTAATAAGAAATAATGTTGCCACCATCCCAAGAGTAATCTATCTTAATCAGGAACCTCCTAAAAATCCCAAAGCCTTCAAGACTTAAAGAAATGAAGGTCTAGGGGCATATAATTCCATTTGCTGACAGAGTGAAAGAAAAACGTAGAGAGAAGGCTCTCTTCAGTGTCAATGACATTTTGGTATCTTGCTGGTGCCCACTGACTTGTAAGAAGAGCTTGGTGGTCACCAATTCTCACTGCGCATTGTGCAATACGGACCCACACTTTGGCACATGGGGTCAAAGGGGCTTTACTGGTTGGGGTAGTTGTATCAGTAGCCACCAGAGGGCAGCAGAGGGACAGAACTGCTGGTTAGAATAAAAAGCAGGTTAATTTCTCAGGAAAAGGCCGAAGGGTAGTCCGGGGGTATCCAATAGGAGAGAGCGCTACAAGTAGTGCCTACAGTGACGTTTCTCCTAGGCAGAGCCGCTCTTCTGGGCCAAGGCCTCTGTCCTCCAGCTGCTGGGAATGTTGGCTCCTGGGAACATCGGCCCTTGGGAACATTGGCTGCTGACAGATGACAGATGGATAGTTGCTGGGAATTACCCTGCTTCATCCAAGTTGCACCTTCCCCAGAGGGATGGCCAATGATTGATAAGTGCAGGGATAGAAAGATCTGGCCCTTTTCCCTCAGTTTAGGACAACTCTCAAGGGCCTTCCAAGATCCAAAACTCCAGGACTGGTTTGAAGCCTTAATTTCTGATCAGCTTCCCCTTTGTTCAATCCTGCCTTCCTTGCCTCCTTAGGGGTAGATAGCCTTCTGATTAATCATGCACCTCTTAGAGTCAGCTTCCAGGGGACCCCACCTAAGACTTTTAGCTACTTGGTATGGAGAAGCCCAACAGTAAACCCAGAGGGGTGAAGGCATAGCCCAGCATTCAACCTGGAACGCTCATGAAACACAGGCTGGGAGCCCAAGATCAGAGCTGGAAGTGAACACATCAACAGATATCAGGTTGAGATGAGGCAGGAAGTGGAGATGCAACTAGAATCCAGTTCAAGATCCAATCGAATTGGGGCTACAAAAGCCAGAACTAAGAAGAGTGAAGTGGTCCCAGAATGGAAATAGAATTACTTCAATAACACCTAAGCAGACCTGTTTATTTTTGCTGGAGCAGATGCAAGGGAGTTTGGGTTTAAAATCTTCTGCCTCCACTCTCCTTCATGTCTGTGCCTCCCAACATCGAGGGACTGGCAGCACTGTGTGTGATCGTGTTGACTGCAGTTGCATTTGCTACCTCTTGGGCCAATCTGATCTCCAGCCACTTAAACTGGGATCACACAGCACATTTAGTCATCCTTCCTATGAAAACTTGGCCAAAGGAGATTGGCAAAGAAAGAAAGTTCTATTGCTTCTAGACTCCCTTTCCAATTTCCCTGATTTTTTTTTTTTTTTTTTTAACCCTGGAGCACATAGGTCACTGCCAGTTTTCAAGTTCATGGTAGGATTATTCCACCTAAATACTAGAGGTACCTGCCTTTTCTTAGCTTCAGTAGAACCTGCTCTATCACGCCAGCTGTTGTTAAAGAAATAGACTCTTAAGAACATGTGCAGAAAATCCAGCATTTTGGAGCATGTACCAGAGGCTGGGGCCTCCACAGGGAGATGACTGAACGGCCTATGGATTAATGTACTATTATTACATTACTCTTTAAGCTTCAAAGGTCTGCCAGGAGGGCTAAGCTCACTATCTATTCCATGACATTTTAAGAACAAATAATACATTAATATATTTAATTTGAGAATAAACACATACATTATAGGCAGGGGATTTTGTCTATGCTGATAAGGCATCAAATGACCTTTCCAGAGCAATCCCAGCACGCAGAGCTGAAAAGGGACGTGTTCCAAAAAACCTTTTGTATCTCTGGGTCATAATATGTGGGCTTTAATGCAGCATTGGCCCGTGAGGAGCTGCAGCGGCAACGGTCTTTGGAGATGGGAGCTTTAGCTATAATTACCCCTTCGACACTAATCTTCAGGAACACTAAATCTTGTTGCCTCAAATTAGTTAATCAATTAAGTGTCAAACCACAAAATGTTGGAGATTTTGGTTTGTATTTATTACCTTGGCAGGCACTTCCTCCCTCAGCCCCTTGGCTTCCTTTCTCTTTCCCTTGCAGGGGAGCTGGCTTTTAAAAATGACCAGTCACTCATTGTTTATTTCTGGCCTATTAGCAAAACAGTTGAAGTTACATAAGCCTGGTGCCCAGGACTGAAGCAGCCCTAAGATTGACAGCTTGGCTGGTGTTCAAGCAAAGTAGTGTATTTTCTAGTGCTTTCCCGGGATTAACTTAGAACACAGAGCTGATGAGCAAGCATCTTCTGCTGTGTTCGCTCAAGTCAGCCATTTTGGAGCCGATGGTAATTGACTGAGGGTCCTGTTTCTCCTTACGTCACTCTCACAAGGGAAGCAAGGCACAGGCAGCGGTGTTTCTAGATTTCCCTGGCCAGAATCAAACTCTCGGTTCTGTGGTTCCCTCAGCAGCCCTGTCTAGACTAGAGATAGCTGTGGACCCCAGGGGAACTAGGAAGTGGCTCGAGAAGCTGCCCAGGGGCTGTGCCCAGAGCTCTGGACCTGGCTGCTTGTACATCTCATAGGTTCAACTGACATGACCTCCAGGAACCTTTCTATTTCACCTCAGCCCACTCTTACCATCTGTTCAGTTTAGCCACATAAATGAGCTCATCCTCCAATCTCAGAAAGGTACAACCCAGTAACAAGATTAATTCTACTTGGTGATGAAAAACCCAAGGGAAGACATGGCCCCAGTATTTAAGGTACGTATAGTCTCATTGAAGGGACAGAGATTTATGTACTTAACAACAAAAAAAAGGTAATGTGTGTGTATTAATTAGTGAGCTGTGCACAAAGCATACAACTCGGAGATGAGATTATCAGCGTAGTCCTCACTGCACAGTCTCTCTCCTTGGGACAACATACCATTTTTAGTTTGATAAGTAAGTGGAATTAGCCCAGTTGTTAAATGATAGTCTGTGGACTGGTACCTGTCTCTAGTGATTACCTCCTTTTTTAGCATTGGGGATTTAAAATGTTTGTTCATTGTGATAAAATGGTGACAGTAGATCGTCAGTTATTATTGCCCTCATGTAGCCGATTAAAAAGTTGACAACACTATGTTAGGTCCCAAAGATTTTATTTATCATATATATGTATCATATCTATATATACACACATATATATGTATCATGTATATATATATATACATGTATATGTATCTCATAACACATATATATGTGTGTGTATATATATAGGTTTTTTTTTTTTTCAGATGGAGTCTTGCGCTGTCACCCGGGCTGGAGTGCAGTGGTGCATCTTGGCTCACTGCAACCTCTGCCTCCTGAGTTCAAGTGATTCTCCTGCCTCAGCCTCCCCAGTAGCTGGGATTACAGGTGTCTGCCACCACGCTGAGCTAATTTTTTTGTATTTTCAGTAGAGATGGGGTTTTACCATGTTGACCAGGCTGGTCTCAAACTCCTGACCTGGTGATTCGCTTGCCTTAGCCTCCCAAAGTGCTGAGATTGCAGGCATGAGCCATCGCGCCTGGCCCATCTTATATTTTTATTTCAAAACTTTACTTCCCCGTGAAATTCAAAAATATGAATCCAAATATCTAAAGCCCCCAAAGCAGTGTCTTCATCAAATCTGATTTCTCCCATATTATAACTGAAGAGATTAAAGAAAGAAGATAGCATGTATTTGTACAGTGCCACTGCAAACTCTCTCTGATCTTGGCACTCTCTGGCACCACAGAATTGAAGACAGTGAGGGCTTCGTATCTAAAGATGCCATACTCAGGTCAGCTCTGTGTATTCCAAGCTACGTACCTTTGCCGAAAATGCTAATGGAGTATGTATCATGGGATTATAGCAATTTCATATCTAGCAGAGACCTTAGGCATCATGGAGTCCAACTCCTTAATTTTAGAGGTGAAAAAACTAGGCTCAGGAAGGAGAAGGGACTTCCTCAAAACCAGTGGCCACCCCACCCCTACTTTGGAATAGATCATCCATCATGCAATGCATTGCTTTCCTCCAGCCCTACTGGGTCTTGGATGCCAGACTCCTGAGGCCACTCTAACTCGTGGACCCTGAATTTCCTTTGTCACCAAAACCTATGACAGGAATTTGATGGCTCTGGGGTTGGAAAAGGAGGCTGTCCTCTTAGATCACTTACAGGCACTCCCCATAGAACTCCTTTGGGGACTTCCCTGGTGTGAGTCAGATGACTCCTGAGGACTTGAGATAGTATTGGGTAATGAAAAGACTTTGAAATCGGAGAGCTGTATTCAAAATGTATAGCTTGGGTCCGTAGCTTAATCTCTGTATGGCAGTTTACCCACTCTTGAATCATGGCCACAGAACTTACCTGGTGAGTTGCTGTAACAATCTGCACAGTGGCAGATGTGGAGTACCTGGATCAGGGTAGGTATGCAAAACGGGTGAGTTCTTTTCCCCATCTTCCCTTCATCTGTATCATTCTTCATTAAGCTGAGAGCACTAGTGGTGGGAGAGAGGGTACCATTTACACTTTATAGTAGTTAGTGATCAGCTGGCAAGCTTCCTGACTAGGTTAGCCAGCCTTAGTACCTGGAAGCCTTAAAGCAGCTCAAAATTTAAATGGTAATGGAAAAACTAAACCAAGAAAGACAGTATGCTTTAATCCTCAGTGGATGTTGGGGTGTCAAATCCATATTATCTTGCTTGTGTTTTAGTTCAGACTTGAGGAAATGCTCTTAGGGTGGGTTAAACCAAAATCCCTCTGACTTCATAGGCGACTCGCTTGCCTCATGGAGCTTTGCAATTTGGACATTGCCCATCTCTCTGCAAGCATTAACAGCAGGCAAGAACCCTGTGAACTTGATGTGTCTACAAGCCTCGAGGAGATTTAATGAGCCAGTCAATTCAAGGCCCCTTTGCCAGCCTGGCCTTATAGGTCTGCCCATTTTAAATTCAGCCTTCTTTCCTTTTCTCAACACTTCAGATCCTTTTATTTTAATTTTCCCTTAATACATATAAAACAATGCAAAGAAATTCCTGGAAACCATGTGCCTCTCCTCTAACCAGACTTGGAGAGGGTGAGTCACTCAGCCTCGTTCCCTGCCTGCCTGCCTGCCTGCTGGCAAGACACACTGCTCAGGCAGGGCTTTTGTTTCCTCAGGTTATGATTTACGCGGGTGGACCCTGGGCAGGGAAGAGTCGAGTATCAATTTCACTGGGTTACCATGTTAAATGACCGAAGCATGGATGGTTATTGCTGCCTCGGGAGCAAATGAAAGCCGTTCGCTTCCCTGACACCGCCGTCCCCCCTCTGCTGATGATCAGTTAAAAATGTAAATAAAAAGACTGCACTTTGGAGAGAGTCAGCTCCGAAGGGGTGGGGGGGAAATTGCAGAAGCGAAGTTTATTGATCCTCCGGTCAAGATTGATGGCACAATAAGAGCAGGAGGCAAAGAGTGATTTTGCTTTTGAAAACGTTGATGAATAAGCACTCAGGGGCAACAAATAGCTGGGTTCACCGAATGATGGACGGTGGTGGGGGGACAAGATGCATTTTTATAAATGGGTGAAAGGAGAGGAGGACTTATTAAAAAAATGAATGACCACATGTGGCAGGGATATGCCAGTAGGGAGAAGAAAGCCATTGATTTATGTGTACTACTGGCATTTGAAAATTCAATAATAACATTGACAAATGAGAGGCAAACCTGGCCACAGGACAGCACTGAGCCTGGAATGGAGAAAGAAAATGCCAAGGTCAGAGAGAAGGAACAGAAAAACATGCTTATGTTGGAAAGCCTTTACATTAACTCATCTATATAAAGACATTACAAAAATCCCTCTGCGATTAATGCCCAACTCTTTGAGTTGGCAGGACTGGCAAGCAAATAGGGGACGGAAAGGTACCTTGTGGAGCCAGGGGTTCCAGCTGTCCTTCTGCCACCTGGAAGAATATTTGGGTGCTGCACTTCCTGGAGCCTCTGAGCCCTGCTGCCAGAGTCCAAAATAAAAGTATCCTTGCAATTTAGAGGACCCTTGCTGTTGACACCTATGTTTTGTCCTGCACTGTTTCTTACTGGGGCTTCTGTTGCTGGCACTTTCCCTGTGCTGCTTTTTGTGGCTGTTGTTGTTTTTGTTCATCACCATTTGTGCACACATTGGCCCTTGGCTATGGATCATATGCTCCCTGAGGACAGGTTAATGTCTCATATATCTGTAGCTCCCCTTGTGACTTGCAAATGACAAAGGGGCCGTACCCATACCATGCCATTTATTTGACTAAGAACTCAGTGGCTCCAGCTCCTCTTACCCTTTTGACCTCCCTTTCTCCCCTCCATACTCAGCCTTAATGTTTTCTGATGGAAACAGTTTTCCCCAATCTCATTCATTCATTCATTCATTCATATATTCAATGAGTCCGTGCCAAGTACTTGCTCTCTGCCAGGCACAAAGCTAAGTGAAAAATAACATCAGATTACAGATGTTATCTGAAACGTGAAGGATTTGGTAAGAATCTTTTCTGAGCAGCGTTTGCACCTTAGAAGCAATGGTGATAGAGCTCTCTGTGTGCATTATTACCCTCAAGCAGAAGGGTGCTGGAATGCCACTCTTGGTGGTTGCCTTTCTAAGAAAACTCTGAGAGCAGCTGAGCTGCTTTGGGGAGTCTTGGATTTGCTTTGCTTCAAGCCACCCATGGCAATATTTTATTCATTCCTTTTCCTTTCTCTTGCCCCCACCCCCCAACTTACTATCGGTTGTAATTTAGCTGAAGAAGGACAATGGAAACAGTAGACCTGAAACGATTCTCCCTGACTGTGTGTATCTACATGAGAACACACACACACAGACACACACGCACAAACACACTCCTCAAGGTTTTGACTCATGACCTGTGTTGGCCTCATGGCTTCTGTAGATGCTGCATCAGCTTCTCTGCCTTTAACCACAGGTGTCCCAGCAATGCTACAAGCTGATAATGGGATTTGGGGATTGGAATATTTTAGCCACTTAGTTCATTTCCTATTATTCTTTTGTTCCCTGGCTCTGTCTTACATGGCATGGGAGTGTGAGAGAGGAATCCTCTGGGGAGAGGGCTGTTGCACATCAACTGACCTCTCTTTGTTCTGTTTGTCCCCCACTTTTGCTGCTGTTCCCCTGTGGCCAGGCTGGCTCCTATGACGTCTTTTCCAAATGCTAGAAGGTGAGAGGGGGCTGGAGCAGAAATATAAATCCTTGCTAATATCTTCTTGGAAGAGTCTGGAGCTGCAGTCTTTCCCAGGGGCTTGTCCACAGGCCTGATGCAAGCGGCTGGACCAAACACAAGGCCCCAGGTGTGTGCACCTGATGTTAACTTAGGGTTCCTGTAGGTCTCCATAGGCCTCTAGCCGTTCATCAAATTTTAAAGTTTAAAACTTGTGTGAACCTCTACCATGCCTTCTTCTTTCTTCCCTGATTTTCTCTCCTGCCTTAGTTCCTAGCGGCAGATGCAGGCTGTGGAGCTGAGGGCTGGGATGACACAATCCATGGGTTGTGAGAGGCAACCCAAGATTTTTCCAGCCGCCTGTGGATTCCCAAACCACAGTAGGAAGGCAGCTTTTGTACTTCCACTCTTGCAGATCCAGTGACACAGGTATAGCTATCAGATTCATTTGCCCATTTGAGAAAACTCGTGTTGAACACGTTGGTTGAAACATTTAGCTAAGCAGAGGAACGCCGCTTCCTTCTCTCTCACCCTGTAGGGACTGGGAGATTAGAGACTGAGACACAAACAAGCAATTATCTGGGTGTCCCTGATATATCCTCTGGGGCTTAGAGCAAGGCTTGGCACCTGGTAGACGCTCAATAAGTATTTGCTGCATAAATGAATGTATACAATGTATCAAATGCTATAATGGAAAAAACAGAAGTATGCACTGGGAATCTCAGAGTTTAATTTTGCATCTGAGAATTAAGAGTGCCTTAGCAGAGTGAGATGCCATTTGAATTTGGCCTTCAAGCGTGAATAAGAATGAAGAGCCATCCCTCCGGCCCAATCAGAAGATGAAGGGGAAGGGTGATAACGGAAGTCAGAGATACCAGTTTAGAGAGCTGAGATAGTTCAGGAGAGAGATAGTAAGCAACTGAACTTTATGACAGTAGTCATCATGATATTTTTTGAGCATTTAGTATATGCTATGTGTTTTCACACTCACTATGCTATGCATTTTCAGTAAGACTGTCATGGATCTTCACAACATTATTCTTACCGACAAGGAGGCTGAGGCTCAGAATGAGTGAGCAACCTTCAGCGGCTGCACAGACAATGAGCCCAGGCTGGAGTTGAGGTCAGCCTGACCCAAAGTGCTGTTAAGCCCTGGGCTGTGGGGAGTTTCCATGGAACCGACTGATTCTCACGAAGTCAACAGCTGGCACACTGCTGTCATGCTGCAGTTCTCAGTAAATATTTGTTGAATGAGTCAGCCATTGTCAGTTACATGGGTCTGGGCAACTGAGGGGCTTGGCTCTGCTGTTTTCCTTGAATGATGACAATCTCCTGAAGGAGGTAAGGAGAGTTTTGGGAAAATCTTTCAGTGAGCACTGACCCCTACACAAGTGGACTTGTAATCACAGACAACAATCCTATAGCACTAAATATCGGGGCTGGAAAATAGCTCAGATAACCTCTTCAGTGGTTTTCAAAAGTGGTTTCTATTTTACCAGGGGAAAACCCTTTCTCTAAATTCAACATTATGACTTTCTGAGTCTGACTGATAGATGGAGAAGGGGCTGTACAGTCTGGTCAGAGTGCAATGGGGGGTTTCAGCCCACTACTCAGCCTCTGAAAAACCCCATGGCAGATACTGATGTGACACAGGGTTTTGACAAATTAAGTAAGGGAGTAGGAGAAGGTGCTCTGGAGCATTTTTCAGGAATTTGGTGCCATGTTGGCTTAGAGAGTAACACCGAGAGGGACCTTGTGAAAATTCTGCATTCCACATTTTTTTCTGGCTCCAGTTTCAGAATCCACATCTTTGGGTTTCTGGCTCCAGTTCTAACAGTCAAGGCAGAGGGCACGTGTCAGTGTGTGACAGGTGTGCAGCAACTGTCCCTGGAAGGCATTGAGAAACACCCAGTAGGACTCTTTAAGGGCAAGCAAAGTATCTTCTTCATCTTCACATTCCCTCCTGGCCAGCACATTGCTAAGACTTCAAGCTTTCATTTGTTAACTGAATAATCAAAGTTTGTTTTCTTTAAAGCATTGCTAGCCATGAGGCTTCCAGGTATTTTTGCTGGGATGAATCCTTTTATTTTAGATGTTTTCTTCCCTAAGCTTGTTCTTTTTTTTCTTTTTAGATAAGGCCATCTTTTGTTCACGTAGTAAGAGTGGGATTGAAATAGAGAGATGAAGAATGAGACAGAGAGGAGGCCCGCAACCTTCATTCAAGCATTATTGCTTGGGGAAAGGTGAGGTAATGGACCCAATCCCAGTCTGTTTTCTGCAGGAGCAGATTCAAGGTAAGTATAATTTTTTAAATGAGGATCTGAATAATGAACATCTTCCACCCACCCTGTTTCTTTTAAGGAACTGTGCAGGCTGCAGGCACTTGACAACTTCTAGCCATGGGCTCTGTTTCCCTGGCTATCTTGGCATTCCAGCCCAATGTGGGCCCTGAATGCCTAGATGGAGGGAAGGGAAGTGAATCCTTGGCTTCCTGAGAATATTTAAGGCAGGCGTGGGGTAAATGTAGGAGGTGGAGGCTCCTGCGTGCTTCCTTGACTGTTGACTAGGAAGCAGTCCTGAGTAGGTCAGAGCGGCTGATGTGATGTAAGTCTGCGCTCAGACAAATTTGTCTTTTCTCCCATGGAGTAGTGGAAATTCTTTTCTTCTGGAAGCAGATCATCCCTCAGTGCTGTGTGGCCTCCAGCCTATCTCTGAGCCTAGGTTTCATTCGTTGCCTGTAAAGTAAGGCTAATACCACTCACCTCATAAAAGTGTTTTAGGGATTATATGTCATTATGGCTGCAAGGATACCATGTCTATGTGTCATATCAGTGAAAAAGTTGTCTGTGATCGCAGTTGACACCAAGAGGAGGTTTCTCTCTGATGATCTCCCTCTGTGGGAAAAATCCTGAGTCCCAGGGGAATCTCAGATCCAGTGGCATCCCTCAGCCTGGGGGTCTCCTTCTTGCAGCCAGGGAAGCTTGTGTTTATCATCCCAGCATTCACAGAGTCCCCCCGGTTGGACTTTGCAGTACAGAGGCCTGGGGCCTGGATGGTGGGAGTGCGTAGATGAGGCGGGGAGGAGGAAGGAAACGACAGTCGTAGGCATGCTCAGTGTGTTTGTTTTCCATTTGCTGTTTATAGGTGCATAGTTGGGGCCTGTAATTCCATGTTGCATGAGTCATCGAGTGGGAAGTGTGCATAGCCCTGTCTTCGTTTATACAAAGCCTTCTAAGGCGTTCCTCCTTCCTGAGGTGTGGGGTCATGGTGAGATGTGGTGGGTGGATGCAGTCTGGTTTAACTTAGTCCATCTCTGGCATGATCGCTTTTTTGGCAGAGCATCTGTTACTTGTCATTTACAAGCTTCCCACCCAGAGCTGCTGTAATCCCTGGACTTGATCACAGCCTAGAAAGTGGTGGGACAGAGACAGACAGCTGGACAGACAGGCAGACAAACAGATCAAGGTTTCAAGCTTCTGGTAAGAGAAGCTGAAGAAATAGATCTCCCTTCACTGCCACAGAGGTCACTGTGAGGACTAGGTCATATTTATCTGCGTGTTTAACTGCTGGGATTCCCCACAAAGGCAAGAGAATCGTGGAGTCATACAGTCCACATCCCTTAGCTAGGTTGAGAATATGGGTGACAGGAATTGTTTCCAGATGCCTTGTTGGCCAGATTTTTTCACTGCTGTTTGCCATGATCTTGACCCCCAAAATCATGGGGCCTAATTTCAACACTGAAATGAGACATTTGCGAGATGAACCCATAAGTTTTGCTCATTTATCTGGATATACCATGGAAACACCAATCTCAGATATTGAGTGAAATAAAGAGAAAGAAAACAGTATATGGTTTTATATTATGTGAAATTAAATGTTTATTAATTGGAATATACATGACTTTTGTTGTTGTTGTTGGCAGTCCTGACCCATAGGAAAGCACAGGATTCTAGCATGAATTCTCTTTGATGAATACATACTCTTTCTTCTTGAAGGCTGGATAAAATATATCAGTGACTTGACCAGGCTGGGGAATGAATTAAGAGAAAAACAAAAACAGAAAATAATAAAATATTGTTCTTCAGGTTTAGTTCCTCTGAAATATTTCATGGCATCTGAAATAATGGTTCTTGGCCCAACGCAGTGGCTCATGCCTGTAATCCCAGCATTTTGGGAGATCAAGGCAGGCAGATCACCTGAGGTTAGGATTTTGAGACCAACTTGGCCAACATGGTGAAACCTTGTCTCTACAAAAAAATACAAAAATTAGCCGGGTGTGATGGTGGGCATCTGTAATTCCAGCTACTTGGGAGGCTGAGGCCAGAGAATGGCTTCGACCCAGGAAGCAAAAGTTGCAGTGACCCAAGATCGCACCACTGCATTCCAGCCTGGGTGACAGAGCAAGATTCCATCTTAAAAAAAAAAAAAAAAAAGAAAAAGAAAAAAGAAAAGAAAAGAAATACTGGTTCTTCTCCTTACTCTCCATTTTCCAGGGCAGGGTACTTAGCCTCTGCCTTCTGTTTTCTCATCTGTAAAATGGGGATAATAATAATCCCTTTATTGTTACTACGAAGATTACACGAGTTAATGTATATAAAATTGCATAGAATAGTGCTTTGCACATAATAAACATTCAACACACATGAGCCATCCCTACTATTATTCCAATAGAAAATGCCACTCAACTGTGAGCCCCATGAAGGCAGGGACATAACTGTCTGTTGTCAATGCTTAGCAAAGTACTTGGTACCTAACAGACTTCTAATGAATATTTGTTGATTGAACAATGGGTACACTTTGGATGGAGACTGTCTAAATTGTTGAGTTCATAAAGCATTAGAAGACATGATTTGTTATTGTGAAGATAAAGTCAGTCCTTTCTATGCTTATGGCAGCTTCCATACCTCAGCAATGACAGAATAAACAGATAGGTCCTCTTGTTGAAAGTCTGAGGCTCAGACCAAGCAGGCCAATAACCTGATGTTCAGCATGGCAGGATTTAAAAACTAGTGAAGCATAGAATTGTCTGAAGCCACCATTTGGGGAGTCAAGGAGTTCAGACAGATGCTAACAGTGGCATGAAGAGTCTGCAATGCATATCCATGTGAACCAGCTGCTTCTCCAAATCTCTAGCTTGCAGCATTTCTAGCTATGTTGTTTTGGTGAAGGCTGGTGATCAGGGGAAATGGGAGATGCCATGGGGCCATAGGGTGATGGGAAATGAAGTGTCTCTTTCTCCAAGGCAGCTGGGCTTATTTTAATGGGCAAGGTCAGCAATGAAATGACCAGGAAGAGAAATTGCTGTCATTATGCATCAGTTGCAATCTTATATCAATTATTCCCTGTACCATTCCCTTTGCCACAGGCTGAAGCAAACATGGCCCTAATCAGTTTTACATCTCCGTTTAATTTTATTGGAAAGAAGAGCTGGCAATGCATCACAGAGGCCGGGTGTGACACAAAAGGTGACCCCCCTGCCAACTTAATGGCACAATACATAACCCTTAATGAAGTTGCTATCTTGTCCCTCTTTTGCTGTCTCAGCCCCATGATTTACGATGGCATCATTTTGCTTTGCCCTCTTTTCATTTCAGCTTTGACAAAGTGGATGAAACAATTATCTTCGTTATCAGCCAGAGCAGTAGAAATGTGATAGTTGGGGAATTTTTGCAGGTGGACGGCCTTGGCTGGGGATCAAAACCAATGGGTGAAATGTGCTTAGGAATTTTTTTTCCCTTCTCTTCTTCCTGTGACTATGGGCTCCTGAAGATGGATTGTGTATTCCAATGAGCACTGCGAGTCCTATATCACTGTGGCACGAAGTAATTTCAAGAGAAGGGACAGCTGCAGATAGAAGAGAGCTTGGAATTTTGCAGTTTGTTCCTGTTGAGCCCCCAAATATAATTTGTTTTTCCATGCATGCCCAGGACAAGTTTTTTTTTTTTTTCTTTTTTAGTCACATTGTCATTTTATAATCACCTGCATGGATAGAACATACGTTTTTGTATATTATAAATGATACCTTGCATTTATTTAGCATAATTAAAAGTTATTCATTTATTCACTTATACAAACAACATTTATTGGGTGCCTTCTAAATGTTAAAGAAAAGTAGGTGTTGTGGAAGTACAGAGAAGGAACAGCTATGGATTTTATCCTCAAGAAGTGGAATATTTTCCCCATGAGAAATGAGACATGAATGTAAGTGAATGTATCATGAGATGGAAAGAGATAAGAATAATTAGAGATATAAGCAGTGAGCACTACGCTTGTTCAGAGGAAGAAGTTATTTCCAAAATGAGAGAGCTGGACCTTAAAAAGAGGGTAGGACTGGCCAGGTGTGGTGGCTCACTTCTGTAATCCCAGCACTTTGGGAGGCCAAGGCGGGTGGATCACTAGGTCAGGAGATCGAGACCATCCTGGCTAATACAGTGAAACCCGTCTCTACTAAAAATACAAAAAATTAGCTGGGTGTGATGGCGGGCACCTGTGGTCCCAGCTACTCAGTAGGCTGAGGCAGGAGAATGGTGTGAACCTGGGAGGCAGAGCTTGCAGTGAGCCGAGATTGCACCACTGCACTGCAGCCTGGGCAACAGAGCGAGACTCCAGCCTGGGCGACAGAGTGAGACACTGTCTCAAAAAAAAAAAAAAAAAAAAAAAAAATTTACTATTTTGTAGGCAATGAAGATATGTAGATGGATAGCTAGCTATAGAAATAGATTCAGCTTTGGTAGCAGTTTTATGATACTTTGCCAAAATGATACTGGAGTTGGAAAAAGATTGAATGTGCTTTGGGCCAAGGCAATGGTGAATCATTATTCTAGTTTTGGCTCTGAATATCCAACTGAGGGTGAGAATATAGCATATCTTGTTGAGAAAGAATTTTAGTTTTACTGGTGACTTCTGATGTACTGTAAGAAAAGGGTCTATGAAGGCTGGGAAGAGGGTGTGCTGTGTCTTCCGCTACTGAGCTTCGCTTGGTGTCCCCCTCCCCTTCTCTCCGGTGTATGGGCCTGAGATACGTGGTAGGAACTTAGACATTCATGACAGAGGCCTAGACCCGTGACGTCCTCTGCTGGTGGATATTTATGGATGTGAATACACAAATGCACGCTGTGATTGGCTAACATTTTCCCAGGGGTCCTTTTTTTTTTTTTTTTTTTTTTAGATGAACTCGTAAAATCCTACTCCAAGTGTCTTTCTTTCCATTGTTTTGGACTCAGGAAGAATTACAATTAGTTTTTATGAACTTCATAGGTTCTGGAAAATCCAAAATTCTATAAAGTCCAAAGATAATTGGTTGGAGGTTCTTTTATCAATGAGACTCTCATTGCAAATACCACCCAAATGGGGCCTGTGTTATTAATGGGATTTTCAGAAATAATGAGGGTTTTTCCCAGTGCATTCCTCTCAGGGTGATGGAGAGCTATAATGTTGATATGGGTAATTGGGGGCTTAAGTATATCCTTCATATAAATCTACATGTAAGTAAATTAAAAAATAAATACATCATATAAATGGACATATTTGTATATGGAGAAATTATCCCCAGGAATGTCCATATGCAATCTATTTCATCTATGCCATTGCTCCGCCCTTCTTTGGGGTATAGAGAGGGAAGAGAACAGAGAAACGGGACTGTTCTGACCCTGAGTCTATTTTCTAAAAGCAGCATAGTCAATACAAAACTTTTAAACTAGTACATTGATACGATGGTTGTCTAAGTCTACAGTGAAAAATATCAGGGGAAGCATTGTGAATGTAAGTGTCGCATTCAATATGCAACCGATATGTAATGGTCAGGCTGTGAGATACACAGAAGGAAACCTGGGACTGACATTTTTTAATGCTCTTGCTCCCACATTCAATCACTGGTGCAGGCTTCCCTCACTTACCTGCCTCACCCCTGCACCCTTCTTTCCCCCAACCCAACCCACTGCCCAGCAAGGGCTTCTGCCCTGCCCAGAAAGGTACATTACATTCATCACTGCCTTTGATGTTGAAACCTGCCTGCAAGTTGGTCCCTGATGGGTGCTGTCCAGCATGAAGAGATTAGCAACAAAGCACCCAGAGCTGTTTCTCTTTGCGTTTTCTTGGTGCAGCATCTGAGAGAAGTGGGAGGTCCTTTTCGCCTGCTCTTCTCCTTATTCCTATTAAGTGGTAAGTTGAAGGGGCTGGGTGACCCAGAATACAACTAGCACATCATGTGCAGCACCATGTGTCCAAGGACCATCCAGAGACTCCCCCTGAGCAGGCAGGGGTGGGTGATGGGATAATCTTTGGGAAAGAAAACAAGACATTTTTTGGCTGGAGTTGGAGAAAAAGGGAGGCGAGAGAGGGGAACCCTGCAGTTACTTCCTTCGATCTCAGTAAATTGGAAAGGTCTTTCCCTGATGCCTGCTGATATTTCCTGATGGAAATTTCTTCCATTGACAGAGATACAGATGGAGTTTACCGACATGGGACTGTAGACACACTCTGGGGTAATGAAAAAATGCCCAAGGTAGCCATATGCTCAGTGGCAGTTTGTTAGAAGGAACTCCAGTTGGGTGAATACATAATAGCATTTTTGGCAGCGTTGACTAAGGGAGATCCTCTGTACTTCCATGTCTTTTTGCATTTTTTGGTCTAATTTATGTGGATTTTGAAACTGCAGTCCTGTTTATTAACATTCATTATGAGGTGCTCTTTTCTCCAATCATGAAATTTATTTCCAAGAGATCAGAGTGACCTGAGGAAAGTGTAAAATTGTGGAACAGATTCTATCTTCTCCTTCACTTTCTTAAAGCCTCAATTGTGACCTTTATTTTATTTGAATAGCTGTCTTATAATTAACAATGGTGCTATTAATGATGATGATGATATTATTATGTTATTATTGTTATTATCATCATAACAGTGTCCATGTATCAAGCAATTATAGCCTAATCTTAGGTGTTAGTATCCTTGTTGCTCAATTGTGGAAACTGGAAATCTTCAAGGTTTTTGCCCAAGGCAGCACAAGTAGTACCTATCAGATTTGGGATTAGAATCCAAGTCAACCTTGTTTCAAAGCTTCCGGGATTCCATGCTTTCCAGAATACAAGTATGTCTCAATTTGAAGGACAGAAATGGATGACAATTTGGGAGACAAGCATGGATGACAAGAGTAAGAATTTGCTTGTAAAACATATACCACTCAAAGGTGATTGCATTTCAAGTTTAGATTCCTGGTTCATTTTATAACCTAAGGTTGCCAGAATAGATTTTTTTTTCCCTTCAATACCTGGCTTTATTATCATGCATAGATTTCTGGAATAGACTCCTCCCCCACCTTTTCATTACATGCATATTCTGCTTATGTATGGAACAGTTTTGTAAAAAAAAAAATTCTGGTCTTAGGATCTCCAAAATATTATTTAATTATATTTATTTATTTACTTTTGAGGGTATTGGAGTAACTTAACCCAATGCTATTTTCATCTCTCCAGGGACCTGATTCATTTTACTTGAGACTGAGTCTACATGGCAGAAATACCACTGGGACACTTTTAGGTGTGGGAATTTGTGGGGAGAAAGAAGCCCAATGGACGATAAAATGTTCTGACCTAGAACTAAGCCAGGAACATTTGGAATCAGTGTTTTGAACCTGGTGTGCACAGAGAATAATTTGCCCCAGGATTTCTGATGTTGACATAAACTGAAAATGTGTGCAGAGTCTGGAAAACACGTTCTAGAAGGAGGCCAAGGGAAAAAAGGTGAGTGATTTTTCTTCCGTTTCCAACATCGTAGTCAATATCTCTTACGTATCATGTGTTCCACGTTGTGGGCTAAAGTGGAGCTGGATGGACCAGAGCATCAAGGTGATAGTACAGCCTGTCAGGTTGAAGGTAAGTGGCTCATTTTGTAAATGAATTTGCTTCCTTCTTTTGGAAATATACTAAAAGTCCTGTACCTTCCAGTAAGACTTTATGCCCTCATTTCAGTCTCCCAGTGTTCCTGCACATTCTTCACAGGTCTAGCTCCCTGCTGAGGAAATTTGGTATGCTCCTAATTAAGTGAGGCTAGCTCATTCTCAAGTCACATGAAACATATTTATAAACTCCCATTCTCTGGCCAAGCCCTTGGTTTCCTAAAACTTCACCCGTCTTCTTCTAAGTTCAGAGTGTGTGTGTGTGTGTGTGTGTGTGTGCGTGCACACACACATGTGTGTTTTATTGATACACCTGAGGGTGAGGTTGGGGGATAGGGTGGTAAAGGGGGAAAACAAATGAATTTGAACTTGATGGGACATAAAAATCAGTTGAACTGTGCCTTGTAACGGGGCTTCTATCTGACTGGCATAATCAGAAGTGGGGCCAAGGCTGTGTCTTAGAGGGAAGGGCAGCCAGCAGCTCCTATCAGCCAATTGCCCAGATCCTGGCTGCTGTCTGGCTTCTGGAGATATCAGCTGCCCAGGAATTTTCAAACTGGGTTTGCAGACCCCTGATAGCCACACTCCTTTCTCCTCTTAGTCATCCAGAGACATTCTGAGGGAAAATGACAGCTCTGGCTGGCTCGAAAACAGTTGGAATGAGTGTGTAACCAGGCCACAAGACTTCCAGTATCTCTAGAGAGCTAGCAAGTGAAACTGCCCTGAGCAAAGGTGGCTATCCCAAGGGAGGATGTTGGTAGAAGTGGGGAAAGAAGAGGAAAAGTAAGATGTGTGAGATGCGTAAAATGGCCAGGACACTTTTTAGTGCTTTTGTTTTTCTTTTTTCTTTTTAGTGCTATGACAATCCTGCTAGGTAGATATTGCTATCACTGTTTTATAAATAAGCAATAGAAAGTTCGAGTTAAGTAGCTTACCTACATTACATAATGGGTTAAGTACGAGATTTGGGTTTCAGACTCTTGCTTGTCTTATTCTAAAGCCTGTCTACTTTCCACTCTGACATGCACTTTTCCAGGAGTAAGAGGCCCGAGAAAGGAACACCTTCTCAGCCCTGGCTTTCTTCTTCCCGACTTCTTTCAGGGTCCCAGAGATGAAAGGGCCAGAAGGAGAAGGGGGCAGATATCTGGGGCAGAGTCTGGAACACACAAGGGACAAGAGATTCTGGGCTGGAATGGGGAGAGGGAAGGCAAGAAATCTTGTAGTCAGAGCTTGTACAAGCTACCAAGCAATCTTGCCACTTCTCTATTGCATTGCTGTACAATGAACCCCAAGATCTTAGCCTGAAAGGCTCTGTGTTTACTTGCTTTCTCAGTTTTGTTCTGGTTTTGACTACACCTTCACCAACAAACCCATTTCATGCCTAGATACTTAGTTCATTTTGTGGCTTCAGTGGACCAGGGACATTTGATTGCAAATTCTTTCCTATTTCTGCTTCTACTAGAGCATGAGTCCATTCCTGTGCCTCCTTCTAGGGCAGATATTAAAGAGAACGTTGAGCCGTCATATTGGCCCATCACTCCAAAGCCAAGTTGTTTTTACTTTCATCACTCCGGCCTTGACTTAAGGGCAGCTTTTTTATCTCTCTCTCTCTTTTTTTTTTCCCTCAGAGGACCCATGCCAGGGCTTACCTCTGCTAAAGGATTTGTCCTCAAAGCAGGCAGCAAATCTGTTCCGTTGGCAGAGGGTGGAAGCCGTGGCTTGTGACATTCTCCTGATAACCCAGCCAGGCCACGGGCAGCCAGCATTTCTGCAGGGGGTGGGCACCACATATGTAAACAGAAATTGCTCCCCTATAGGAAGCAGTTTCCACTGACATTGTTTGTCACCTCGGAGAAGTGCAAGCAGTGTGACACATTTGGTTCTGGTGGGAGGGTGGGGAGGGAATTATGAAGCACCACTTGTCTTTTAGAGGAGGGGAAACTGAGGCACAGAAAGGCCAAAGGGCTATATGGCCAAACTTCTGGAATGCATGGGGGGAGGTCACTGGAACATGGGTCCTTGGAGCATCTTTTGACCTCCCCAGATACTGAGGTGCTTCCTCCAGGTGGGCATCTCTGTGATTCCTCAGGAAATCCCAAGTACACATTGGAGAACTCTGACATCTTCTAATTAGGAAAACACATGACTGTCATGTTCAAACAACCAGCAAATGAGTGCCAGGCTCAGTGAGGCAGCAGAGCAAGCGGGGAGCTGTTCCATGAGGAGTCAGCATCATTCCATGTAGTGGTCTGTTCATGAACCAGTCCAGCAGGCTGACTTCCTGTTCCCAGAAGCCCTCCAAAGGTACTTCAAGACTATCTGTATGCAGATGGGAAGACAGCATTCACTTATGCTTCCTTAGGCAATGGGATATTTTTTTCACCAGGGACTTCAAGGCTGATAAGAGATGGGAGAAGAGAGAATGCGCCTATATCCTGGGCCATGGAGTCTGGTATAGATTCCATCTGAGCATCAACTTTTCCTGGGAGGAAGCTCGGGACAAAGCCAGACTCTGTCTTGGTTTACCCCCTCATCTCAGCACAGAGTCTTTTAGGCTAAGATCTTGGGGTTCATTGTACAGCGATGCAATAGCGAAGCGCAAGATTGCTCATAGCTTGTACAAGCTCTGACTACAAGATTTCTTGCCTTCTCTCTCCCCATTCCAGCCCAGAATCTCTTATCCCCTGTGTGTTCCAGGCTCTGCCCCAGATATCTACCCCCTTCTCCTTTTGGCCCTTTCACCTCTGGGACCCTGAAAGAAGTCGGGAAGAAGGAAGCCAGGGCTGAGAGGGTATTCCTTTCTTGGGCCTTCTACTCCTGAAAAAGCACACGTCAGAGAGGAAAGTGGATGGACTTTAGAATAAGACAAGCAAGAGTCTGAAATGCAGCTCTCATACTTACGCATTATGTAATGTAGGTAAGCTACTTAACTCGAACTTTCTATTGCTTATTTATAAAACAGTGATAGCAACATCTACCTAGCAGGATTGTCGTGGCACTAAAATCGAAAAGGAAAAAGCATTAAAAATCATCCTGGCCATTTTAGGCATCTCACACATCTTACTTTTCCTCTTCTTTCCCCACTTCTACCAACATCCTCCCTCGGGGTGAGCACCTTTGCCCAGGGTAGCTTCATTTGCTAGCTCTCTAGAGATAATGGAAGTCTTAGGGCCTGGTTACAAAGTGGGTAGCAATATGGAAAATGATAATAAAATGACAAACAACAATGGCAAGTGTGCATTGGAAAAAATGCTCAACATCAGATATAATAATTGCAAATTAAGACCACAATGAGATGCCACTACATGCCCATTAGAATGGCTAAAATCCAAAAACTGACAGCACCAAATACTGCTAAGGATGTGGAGCTACAGGAACTCTCATTCATCGCTGGTGAGAATGCAAAATGGTACAGATACTTTGGAAGATTGTTTGGCAGTTTCTTAAAAAACTAACCATACTCTTACCATACGATCCAGCAATCATGCTTCTTGGTATTTACCCAGATTAACTGAAAATTTGTGTCCACACAAAAACCTGCACATGATGTTTATAGTAGCTTTGTTCATCATTGCCAAAACTTGGAAGCAACTAAGGTGTTTCAGTAGGTGAATGGACAAACTGTGGTACATCCAGACAATGGAATATTATTCAGTGATAAAAAGAAATGAGCTATCAAGCCACGAAAAGACATAGAAACTTAAATGCATTTTACTAGATGAAAGAAGCTTGTTTGAAAAGGCTACATGCTGTGTGATGACATGCAAGGATCCAAGGATATGACATGCTGGAAAACGACACTCTGGAGGAAAAAAGTGACATTCTGAAAAATATATATATGCTGTCTGCTATAAAGACAGTAAAAAGCTCAGTGGATGCCAGGGTTTTGCAGATGGAAAGGAATGAATAGACAGAGCACAGAGGATTTTTAGGCCAGTGAAGCTATTCCGTAGGATGCTGTAACTGGATACGTGTTATTACACATTTGTAAAAACCCATAGAGTGCACGTGCAGAGTGAAACCTAATGGCAACTACTCACTTTACTTGATAATAATATATCAATATTGGCTCATCAATTGTAATGAATGTACTACACTAACATTAGACATTAATAACAGAGAAACTATGGAGGAGGCAGGTGGCGGTGGGGGCTGTGGACATGGGAATTCTCTGCACTTTCTGTGCAAATTTTCTGTAAACTTAGAAATGCTCTAAAAAATAAAGTCTATTAATTTTATTTAAAAGGGCCAAAAATATAAACATCAAACACACTCAGAACCTGAGGCCCAGAAACAGTACAGGGCCCCATCTGGCTCTCCCCATGCAGGGCCTCTCCAGCCCCAGTGTGTAAGGACTCAGGGATCTGGAGGAAATCATGAGGTCGTGAGGTCAGAAAATGGTTTTTGTGATGGTTAATATTGACTGTCAACTTGATTGGATTGAAGAATGCAAAATATTGTTCCTGGGTGTGTCTGGGAGGGTGTTGCCAAAGGAGATTACCATTTGAGTCAGTGGACTAGGAGAGACAGACCCACCCTCAATCTGGGTGGGCATCATCTAATCAGCTGTCAGTTCAGCTAGAATAAAAGCAGGTGGAAGAACGTGGAAGGGCTAGACTGGCTGAGTCTTCCATCCTTCGTCTTTCTCTAGTGCTGGATGCTTCCTGCCATCGAACATCAGACTTCAAGTTCTTCAGTTTTGGACTCTTGGACTTACATCGGTGGTTTGCCAGGGGCTCTCGGGTCTTTGGCCTCAGACTGAAGGCTGCACTGTCAGCTTCTCTACTTTTGAGGTTTTGGGACTCAGACTGGCTTCTTTGCTCCTCAGTTTGCAGATGGCCTATTGTGGGACTTTACCTTGTGATCATGTGAGTCGATACTCCTTAATAAACTCCCCTTTATATACACATCTATCCTATTGGGTCTGTCCCTCTAGAGAACCCTGACTAATACAGTTTTGCAAGTAGATTTCAGGTGATTTTGGGAAATAAATGAGTAGATTTTCCAAGTTTTGAGGATCAGATGGACATCTTAGAATCTGGCTCCCTTTGTTTCTTCTCTGTTCAGGGATACCTGAAACTTAACTCTGCACTGCTGCTATGTTCGTAAGCACAACCAAGAAAAACATAAGGAGAGAGAGTACCCAGAAGGGACATTGACTGTGCTGGTTTTGCTGTTGTCCAGATAGGAAGTAGCAGGCTGCAAAAAGGGGCGTTGCTAACCTTGATGGTTGATCTAATTCCCCCTGATTCTTACTAGTATTTAAAACATTTTTTCTTAAAAATGTATCAAAATAGTGCTATTTGTCATATGTATGATAAAACTATGGAACCTAAAGATTGGACAAGGCTTGAAATGGCATCTTGCCTAAGTTTTCCTCAGTTGTTTGAGTTTCACTCCATTTCCAAATGGCCATCCTTGGCTTGTATTCTGGCGACAAAGAATTCTTTCTCATGGAAGCCTAGCCTATCTTTGCACCGTTCTAGTATTAAAGCCTTATTTCTGCATAAAAGTTTGTCCTTTTCTCCTTTTCTTTTAACACAGGGTCTAGCTCTGTCACCCAGACTGGAGTGCAGTGGCTCAACCATAACTCACTGCAACCTTAAACTCCTGGGCTCAAGCAATTCTCCTCCCCCAGCCTCCTGAGTAGCTGGGACTACAGACTTGCACCACCATGCATGGCTAATTAAGTTTGTAATTTTTAATATAAAATTTCAATGGTTTCAGAATGTCAGATAGTCTAACTTTTCCTAGAGTTAACATGCCCCAAAAGTTCAACTTTTACATTCCAAGTTCTTTACTATAATTTATTTTTTCCTTCTTTCTGTTGATGTGCGCTCTCCCTCTCTCATCCATTTTACAGAGAGGAAAAACTGAGAGCCCATGTTGCAAAAGCAATTATCAGCATCCAGCAGCACTGAATGTAAGTCGTCAAAGGATAGAAAGACCAGTGGAGACCAGGAATGCAGAAAGGGGTTTCATGAGACTAAGCCCCACGGGACGCTAGAGGTTACTGGGGGCCCAAACTGCATTTGGTTCCCTAAATGTGTCCTTCAATTAAAAGGCACCTTAGGCCAGGCACGGTGGCTCATGCCTGTCCCAGCACTTTTGGAGGCTAAGGAGGGCAGATCACCTGAGGTCAGAAGTTCGAGACCAGATTGACCAATATGGAGAAACCCCGTCTCTACTAAAAATACAAAATTAGCCAGGTGTGGTGGTGCACGCCTGTAATCCCAGCTACTTGGGAGGCTAAGGCAGGAGAATCACTTGAACTCGGAGGCAGAGGTTACAGTGATCCAAGATTGTGCTGTTGCACTCCAGTCTGGGCAACAAAAGTGAAATTCTGCCTCAAAAAGTAAAATAAAATAAAATGAAATAAAATAAAATAAAAAAGCACCTCAACCAAAACCCAGGGAAATTGAAGGCCAAACTACTGCCACTGGACTCAGTCCACTATGTAATGGGGCATCACAGAGAAGTCTTCCTAATTGGGCTTATTTTAGAGCATCATCCTTTTAGGGGTTTGATGCAGGAGTATGTTGACAGAAGCCTAAAGCAGCCATCACTCAAACCAATAAAATAAAAATAGAGAGAAATAAATAAAATAAGAGTGAGATTCAACCAAAAATGAGAAAAAGAAAAAAAAAAAAGAAAGAAGGAGGAAAGGGAGCTCACATTATCAACCAATAAACCCAATAATCCATTAGTGACCAAGGTTGCTGAATAATATAGTACTTTCCCAGTGCCATAATTTATACTGCAGACTAGAGAATAGACACGGTTATTAGAGTGAGGGCTACTGCATGACACATGATGCATGACCGAGCGGCATTGATCTTCACACAACAGGAAGGTGTCTAGACCGGGAGATGTATGGCTGTGCGATTCAGAGCAGGGCATATTTCATGGGAGGCCTAATGGAGTAGTGGAGCTAGTGATGGATGGGTTTGCCCAGTTTCGGTAGCACTGCAGTTATAGCAGTGCTAATGTCTGACCTCTTCTGAGCCCCGTGTCCTTCATCCAGTCAGGGTGACCTCATCTAAAGGGACAGAAAATAAGATGGGGAGATGGGAGAGGGCTGAGAGAGAGAGGGGATCAGTCAGTGAGGCTGGCAGGGGTGGGTGGGTAGGAGAGACTTAGAGGGAAGAGAATAAAAGAAGAGAGGGAGGGCAGGAATCATGTGTGAGGCAACTCTAACATCCAAGTCCAAGATAATTTGTTGACAAAATAAATGAATAAAAAGGCTCTTCAATGCCTCTTTAGCCTCTCCAGTCCAGCAGCCTTTAGGATTCCAAAGCAGCTATCCTGGAAAACCTAGGGCTCCTTCCACTGTGAGAATAGGTTTCTATCCCCATAGGAAAGAATCAAGAAAAGAGTGAAATTTTGTCAAAAAAATAAAAAATAAAATAATAAAAAAAAGAAAGAAAGTAAAAGAAAAAGAAGAGGTAAAAGATGGAATGTGAGAGGCTCTGGGCTGGTGCTAATGGTGGGAGGAGGTTCTGGGAGCAAGTTGGAGTCATCTGCATTTATTATGCAATATGGAGGGAGGGAGAGAGGGAGGGCATCCTCCTCCTGGTACTCCCCATTCCCTGTCAGGTGATGCTTATTGCATCCTAATGAAACTCTTGATCATTCCTAGGGAAAATTAATGATTCTTGCTACAGCCAATCCAAATCCACAGAGATTTGTGAGTGTTAGTTTTTCCTTTATCTCTCCCCTTCTGCCTCCCCCACTTTTTTTTGGTGAGTTTCTTTCTCTGTGCCAGTGTTGGAGAGATAGGCAGGATTTCAGTGTTGCTTCTTAGCTGAGATTTAACCTAGGAAGAAATATTTATAATTCTTTAGCCTTCATATCCGTGTCTTCCATTATTTCTAAGTTACTCCTTATTTGGAGTTGACTTGTTTAGATGTGGCGGCAAGGGCTCACACACATTCATAGACTGTGCACTGTAGAAGGAAGGAAAATGTTTTAGCTACTCATACTTCCTTCATGTATTCCCATTGCCCCCCACTCACTCTCCAGCCACAATGAACATATGACTTTTCCCCTAAAAACCACGCCTACTTCTTCTCAGCCTACAGCAAGAGCTTGGCAAGGTAATTTGGCTTCCTACTCCATTGGGTGCTAGAACCAGGAAGGACTGTGTGTCCAGTTGATATTTAGTTCAAATATCATGATGGTTCCTGCGGGGTAGTAGTTACTAGGGCTTAGGGTATTTTCACTGTTAGAAATTTTGAACAATTTTAAAAAATAACTTTGGCCTTTGTTTATTCCTTAAAAAATTGTGCATAAAATGATATCAACCTTATACCTTAGGCTGTTGTCTTAGTCTGTTTTTGCTACTATAACAAAATACTTGAGACTGGGCAATTGATGAAAAACAGAAATTTATTTCTCACAGTCCTGGAGGCTGGGAAGTCCAAGATCAAGGTGCCAGCAGATTCCATGTCTGGAGAGGGCTGCTCTCTGCTTCTGAGATGATGCCTTGTTGTTGCTTCCTCTGGAAGTGAGAAATGCTATATAACCTTATATTGGCAGAAAGCAGGAGGGCAAGAGACCCAAACACTGAATGAAGCCTCTTTTATAAGAGCCTTCATCTCATTCATGAGGGAGGAGCCTGCATCGCCTAATCACCTCTTAAAGGTCTCCCATCTCTTAATACAATCACACTGGCAACCTCTGAAGTTTGGAGGGGACGCATTCAAACCACAGCAGCTGTTCTTGATAATCATTAATCATCAAGGCATACATTAGCTGGCAGAGATGAATGCTATGAGATGGGAAGAGGAGGCACTCATTCGGCAACTCTGGCCCCACTCTTTGTTCTGAGAATATCTCAAAAACAAAACAGATAGACCACATGGTTTATTAAGAAGACAAACATTAGCAGATTATCACATGATAGACAAGTTACAGAAAATAACTCCTAGTGTTGGGAAGAGCTCAAAAAAGAAACCAGCATTTTTGAGCATCTACTTTATCCTGGCACTTTACATGGGAAGTGATCTATATCATTTTATTTAGATAATTAGAGCATATGGTGGGTGTTATTGTGCCTTTTTTACCAATAGGAACACAGGGTCAGAGAAAGGAAGCTCCCAGGGACCCATGGCAATTATAGAGGCAAAACTAGAGTGTTGTCAAGTTCTATTTGATACAAAACCTACTCACAAACTTAGAAATCTACTTCACATCATACATAGAAATAAATTCCTGGTAGACTGAGTGTGACAAATGAAATCTCTTATATTGAAATACATTTCTTAGTTAAAATGCACACATTATAAAGCAAAATATTGCTGAATGTGATCATATCAAAAGTAGACTTTGGAGGCTTTGCTTCTGTCCAAGCTGGAGTAACAAGGGCTGGGTTTACTCTCTCACCTGAAACAACTGAGAATCTAGATTAAAATATTAATATATGCAAACACAGGTCTCAAGGTGTTATGCATCAAGCCAGGGAGCGCGGTGATCCCCATAGAAGGGAGGTGATGAATTTGTTGAGTCCTATGATTACCCCGATGACACCCTGGAGCACATTTCCAGACTGTGGAGCAGGGAGGGTATAGTGGTTCATTGTACATGACATGTAAACTTGACTGGATCACAGGGTGCCCAGATTAAACATTATTTCCGTGTGTGTCTTTGAGGGTGTTCAGGAGTAGATTAACATGTGAACTGATGAACTTGGTAAAGTAGATTGCTGTCTCCAGTGTGAGCAGACATTATTCAATCCACTGAAGTTCTGCGTAGATCAAAAAGTGGAGGAAGTGAAGATTCAGCCCTTTCCTGCTTGCCTGCCTACCTAAGCTGGGGCATCAGTTTCCTCTTGCCCTTGCACTGAAATTCACACTCTCAGCTCCCCTGGTTCTTGGGCCTTTGGACTCAGACTAGAATTACACCAGGGGCTTTCCTAGCTATGCAGTTTGCAGACCTAGCTTTCAGGCATGGGAGCTTTCAGCCACCTTAATTGCATGAGTTAATTCTTCATAACAAATAATAAATCTTCATAAAAATAAATACACAAAATGTCTCTTCTATCTAGTTTATATATAACATACCTTTTATATCTCATCTATGTTCATATAATTATATATCATGTATATTTCATACATACATACATACATATATACACACACACATCTATCTACATGTGTATTTATCTATCTATATCTCCTATTGCTTCTGTTTCTCTGAAGAACCCACCTCTCTGAATGCAGCAGAGGTGGAACCCAGACAGGGCTCAGTGGGTTAAAGACAGAGCTGGGAGCCAAGGTAGCCAGAGTTTGCCAGGCAGAGTATGGCGGAGAAAGTCACACAGAGAGAGAATTCTGGAGACCTACGGAGGAATCTTTTTGAGTATATAAAAGAAGACTAATCAGCAGTGTATGTGAGGAAGCAACTTAAAAAAGAACTGGCCAGGCACGGTGGCTCACAGCTGTAATCCCAGCACTTTGGGAGTCCAAGGCAGGTGGATCACAAGGTCAGGAGTTGGAGAGCCACCTGACTAACATGGTGAAATCTCGTCTCTGCTAAAAATACAAAAATTAACTGGGTGTGGTGAAGTGTGCCTGTGATCCCAGATACTCAGGAGGCTGAGGCAGGAGAATCGCTTGAACCTGGGAGGTGGAGATTTCAGTGAGCTGAGATCACGCCACTGCACTCCAGCCTGGGCGACAGAGCAAGACTCCATCAAAAAAAAAAAAAAAAAAAAAAGAACTAGAGCCAGAAAAAGAACCCCCGGAAGGGTTAGAAGGAACAGGATCTGTCTTAGTGTATAAAAACTTCTGTTTTTTTTTTTCCAGAACATAAAAGTAATTAAAATACTGAAAAATTGAAACATAGATATTTTAAAACTCGCAATATTATTTTCTGTTAAGACATTATTTTGATACTCAAACCAGAATTTATTATAATTTTTCTTTTCTGGTTTTAATGGTGGCAAACTGATCAATATTTTCAAAGTTGGCCTTTTTGTATTTTTCATTTTTAATTGAGAAAACTGTCATATTTGATAATTTTCTCTTGGCCAAAGGGTGATCAACATTTAATATGACCTTAGTCATACATTTTATAGATGCCTTTTATTGGATTGAAAAAGTCTCCTTCCGTTTCTACTTTCTTTAGAGGTTTTTTTTTTTTTTTCATGAATGTGTGTTGAATTTTGCCAAATACTTGTTCTGTATTTATCAAGATGATTTTATAGTTTTCTTCTTAATTTTTTAAATAAATTACACTGACTTTGGGTGAATTACACTGATTTTTGAATATTAAAACAATGTTGTATTCCTAAGATGAAACTACATGGTCATATCATTGGTTTGGTGCAAAAATAATTGTGGTTTTCTCCATCACTTTTAAATGACAAAAACCTCAATTACTTATGTATCACTGGATTAGACTTACTGATATTTTGTTAAAAATTTTTGTTTATATTCATGGAAAAATTTAGTCTGTAATGTTCTTTTATTTTTCTTAACCTGACTTTAGTACCAGGATAATGCTAAAATAAGTTGGAAAGTGTTTCTTACTATTTCATTTTCTGGAAGAGATTATATAAACTTTCCATTTTTTTTTCCTCTAAAACATATTTGGTAGAATTGACCAATGAAAAAATGTGGACATGGAGGTCTTTTCTTTAAGTTGGTTTTTTGTTATTAGGTTGATTTCTTTAATAGACATACCACTACTTCAAATTTCCATTTCTTCTTGAATCAGCTTGGTAATCTGAAATTTTCAAGTAATTTTTTCATTTATTGCTTTCTATACTGGCATACTTTCATAAAATTCTTCATATATTCCTTTATTATCTATTAAAAGGATATATTTTATTTCTTACATTAGGAATTTATGTTTCTTTTATTTTTTGGTTAGTGTAGTTATAAATTTTTCTGCCCAAAGAAACAATCTTTGGCTTCATTGATTTTTCTCTATTATTTTTCCATGAATTCTTGTCTTCATTGTTTCTTTTTCTCTTTTACTTACTTTGAGTTCAAAATTAGCTCTTCTTTTTCTAAGTACATTGACTTTAAACTCTTAGCAACATACTATGCGCACTTAAAGCTACAAATTTCCCTCTGCACAGCTGTGACTGCACACTCTATGTTTAGTTTTTATAACTTGCTTGTTTTTTAAATACATTTCTAAATTTTATTTTTATTTTTGAGACAGGATCTCACTCTGTCAACCAGGCTGGAGTGCAGTGGTGCAACTGTGGCTCACCGTAGCCTCAGTCTTCTGGGTTCAATCATCTTCCTACCTCAGCCTCCAGAGTAGCTGGGACTACAGATTCATGCCATCATGCCCAGCTAAATTCTTGTGTTTTTTGTAGAGACCAGATTTTGCCATGTTGCCCAGGCTGATCTTGAACTCTTGGACTCAAGCAATCCTCCCACATCGGCCTCCCAAAGTGCTGAGATTATAGGAATGAGCCATTGTGCCTGGCTCAAACTGCTACATTTTAGATCAGCTTTAGATTTATAGAAAGTTAGATAATGCATGAATTTTCTATATATCTGACATCCTGTTTTACCGATTATTAACATCGTAAATTAATATGGTGCATTTGTTACAATTAATGAACCAAGTCCATATTTTATTCAGATTTCCCTAGGTTTTGCCTAATGTCTGTTCCAGTTTCTCACCCAGAGTACCACATTGCCTTTGTTAGTCATGTTAGTCATGTATCCTTAGGCCCTTCTTGGCAGTAACAGACTTTTGGTTTTTATGGCCTTGAAAGTTTTGAGGATTACTGATCAGATATTTTGTAGACATTCTCTCAATTTGAGTTTGTCTGGTGTTTTTTCATGATTAGACAGGAGTGATGCATCACAGTTTTTGTGGCAATTGTGCATAAAATGGCTACAAATCTTCACCTGCAGATTTTTGCTTGGACACAGATTTTCACATCAGTTAGGTAAATATCTAGACACACGATTGCTAGATTTTATGATTAAAGTATGTTTAGTTTTGTAAGAAATTGCCAGATTGTCTTCTAAAGTGACTGTATAATTTCTGCATTCCTGTCAGCAATGACTGCGTGTCTCTGTTGTTTTTCGTTCTCATCTGTATTTGTTGTCCTCAGTTTCTGGATTTTAGCCAATCTAATAGGTGTACCATGGTATCACATTGTTGTTTCCATTTGGAATTCCCTGATGACAAATGATGCTGAGCAACTTTTCATGTGTTTAATTTCCATATGTTTATCATCTTTGGTGAGTGGTTTGCTCAGATGTTTTATCCATTTTTAATTGTTTTTTTTCATATTTCTGAGTTTTAAGTGTTTTTACATATTTTGGGTACATGGACTTTATATTATTGTGTTTCACAAATATCTTTCCCCTAGTCTGTGTCTTGTGTGTTGATTTTCTTAATTGTGACTTTCACAGATAAATTTTTAATTTTAATAAAGCCCAGCCTAACAATTTTTCTTTTATGGATCGTGTTTTTAGTGTTGTATCTAAAACTTTATCACTGAATCCATGGATTTTTCTCATATGTTTTTCTCTAAAGTTTTATAGTTTTTCATTTTACATTGGAATCTATAATTCATTTTGAATCAATATTTGTGAAAGAGTAAGGTCTAAATCCAGAGTTGTTTTTTTTTAATTATGGATGCCCAATTGTTCCAATGTCATTTGTTGAACAGACTATCTTTTTTTTTTCCATTGAATTTTTGTGTAAGATCTATAGTTGATCTTATTTGTGCATTTGTGCAGTTGACTATATTTGTGCATTTCTACTTCTGTACATTCTTTTCTGTACCATTGATTTATGTGTCGATTAACACCCTAATATATCACATTGTCTTGGTTACTGTAGTTTTATAGTATGTCTTGAAGTCACGTAGATTGTGTCCACCAATTTTGTCCTTCAGTATTGTATTGAAAATTCTAGGTGCTTTGTTCTTCCATGTAACTTTAGATTCAGTTTGTCAATATCTAAAAAATAGATAGCTAGAATTTTGATTTGGATTGCACTGATTTATAGATCAAGTTGGAAATAATTGAAATCTTAACCATTTTGAGCTTTCTAATTCATAAACATAAAATATTATTTCATTTATACAGGTCTTTTATTTTTTTATCAGAGTTTGTAGTTTTCTGCGTATAGATCCCATATGTATCCTGTACATAACTTGTGAAATTTATACCTCAGTTTTGTTTCGTTTTTTGAGAAGGAGTATCGCTCTGTCGCCCAGGCTGGAGTGCAGTGACGTGATCTGGGCTCTCTTCAAGCTCCACCTCCTGGGTTCACGCCATTCTCCTGCCTCAGCCTCTGGAGTAGCTGGGACTAGAGACACCCACCACCACGCCTGGCTAATATTTTTTGTTGTTGTTGTATTTTTAGTAGAGACGGATTTCACCGTGTTAGCTAGGGTGGTATCTATCTCCTGACCTCGTGATCTGCCCACCTAGGCCTCCTAAAGTGCTGGGATTACAGGTGTTAGCCACTGCACCCAGCCCTAACTATTTGTGTGTGTGTGTGCGTATGTTATTGCACATGGTATTGTTTTTAAATTTCAAATTCCAATAGGTTAATGCTGCTATATAGGCAAGCAATTGACTTTTGTGTTTTAACCTTGTATCCTACAGTTGGCTGTACTCACTTACCAGTTCCCAGATGGTTATTTTTGTTAATTATTTGGGATTATCCACATAGACTATCATTCCATCTATAAACAGACAGTTTTCTTTCTTTCTTTCCAATATGTATACTTTTTCTTTTCTTGTCTTATTGCATTAGATGGGATGACAGTATGATGATGAAAAGAAGTGTGGTGAGAGGTAACATTCTTGCCTTTTTTCTGATCCAACACACCAGTAAGTATGCTAATTGTGGTGTTTTTGTAGATGTTTATTAACAAGGTCAGGCAGGTACCTTCCGTCTCTAGTTTCTAAGAGTTTTTGTCATGAATAGATGTTGGGTTTTATCAAATCCCTTTTATCTGCATCTGTTAATATAATTATATGGTTTTTCTTCCTTAGCTTTTTGATGTGGTGGATTATATTGATTAATTTTCAAATGTCAAACTAGTCTTGCATAGCTGGAATAAATTCCACTTGGCTGTGGTGTATAGTTATTTTGATTCCTTGTTGGACTCAATTTACTAGTGTTTTGCTGAGCATTTTGCGTTTATGTTCATGGAGAATATTGGTGGGTAGTTTTCTGTTCTTGCAATGTCTTTGGAATATAAATTACTGTTCTTGTAATGGCTGCTTTTGACATTGTATCAATCTGGTCTCATTTAATGAGTCAGGAAATTTTTTTCATATGCTTCTGTTTTCTGGGCTGTAGAAAACTATCATCTCTTACTTAAATATTTGGTAAAATTCACCAGTGAAATTATCAGGATATGAGGCTTTCTTTTTTGTACATTTATTAATTATGATTCAGTTTCTTCAATAGATACAGACTTTTGCTGACTATGCTTGTGTGAATTTTGGTAGTTTATGTCTTTCAAGAAATTTGTCCAATTTATCTAAGTTATCAAATTTGTAGGCATAGAAATGTTAGTAGTATTCCCTTATTATTTTTCTCATGTCTTTGGGCTCAGGAGTGATGACCCCTCTTTCATTTCTCACATTGGTAGTAAATGTCATCTCTCTTTCGTTCTTGATTAGCCTGGCTATAAGTTTATCACTTTTACTAATTTTTTTTCAATGAATCAGCTTTGGATTTTGGGGAGGATTTTTTTCTCTCATTTTTCTGTTTTCAGTTTTATTAATCTGCTCTAATTTTATTATTTCTTTTCTTCCTCTTACTTCAGGCTTAAATTGCTTTTCTTTCTCCAGTTTTCTAAGGTGGAAGCTTAGATGATTAATTTTAGATCTTTCTTCTTTATTAATATCTGCACTTAATGCTAATAATTTCCTCCTATCCACTGCTTTTGCTGCATCCCATAAATTTTGATAAATTGCACATTTATTTTAACTGATAATATTTTAAAATTTCAAAGTTTTTTTTCCTTTGGCACACATGTTATTTAAAAGTATGCTGTTTAATTTCCAAATATTTGGAGACTTTCCAATTATCTTTTTGTTATTGATTTTTACTTCAATTCCACTTGGTGTGGGAGCTTACTTGTATATCTTCTTGTGTCTTGTGGCCCAGAATGTGAGTTTGTTTGTTTGTTTGTAGCAGAGAGTGGGGTTGTGAATGTTCCATACAAACTTGAGAAGAATGTGTATTCTGCTCTTGCTGGATGGAGCATTCCATAAATGCCAATTAGATCAAGTTGATTGATAGTACTGTTTAGGCCAACTATATTCTTACTGATTTTCTGTCTGTTTGATCCATCAATTACTGAAATGGGAATGTTGAAGTCTCCAACTTTAATAGTGGATTTTCCCCATTTCTCCTTTCGATTATATTTCTTTTTCTCTCACATATTTTGACTCTGCTGTTAGGTACAGGTATGTCTAAATGCTAGGTATAACATGTAGGATTGTTAAATCTTTTTGGAAAATTGACTTCTGTAACATTATAAAACATTCCCCTTTATTCCCAATAACTTTGCTTGTTCTGCAGTTTGCTTTGTCTGAAATTAATATAGCTACTCCAACTTTCTTTTGATTAGTCTTAATATGTGTTAGCATTATTCAGAATTTTTCAGACAAACAGAACCAATGGCACATACATATCCAAGGAAAAAGACATATTAGAATGAGTTCTCTTGCTCATATGAAGGCTGGTTAGTACAAAATCTGCAGTGTGGACTGGTAGTCTTAAGATCCAGGGAGAGCCAATGGTACAGTTCTAGTACAAAGGAAGTCTGGTGGGAAGGTTTCTCTTGCCTGAGCAGGCTGGTCTTTTTATTCCATTTAGACTTTCAACTGATTAGATTAGGCCCATGTATATTAAGGAGAATATTCTGCTTATTCAAAGTTCACTGATTTAAGTATTAATCTTATCTGAAAACACCCTTCAAATTGACATATAAAATTAATCATCATAAAATCACCTCTTATCAACTTAGCATCTGTCTAGTCAGCTCAGAATACCATACACTGGGTGGCTTAAACAACAGACATTTGTTTCTTGCAATTCTAAAGACTGGAAAGTACAAGATCAAGGTGCTGGTAGGTTCAGTTTTTGGTGAAGGTCTTCTTCCTGGCTTGCAAATTGCCACATTTTCACAATGTCTTCACATGGAAGAGAGAGAAAGAAAGGGCTCTGTCTGGTATCTCCTCTTCTTCATATAAGAAAACTACTTCCATTCTGAGGGGCGGCAATGAACTGAATATTTATATCCCTCCTAAATTTATATAATGAATTTCCAGCCCCCAAGGTAATTATATTAGGAGATAGGTCTTTGGCGAGGTGATTAGGTTGTGAGGATGAAGCCCTCATGAAACAGATTAGTGCCCCTATTTAAAAGAGATCCTGGAGAGATCTCTCATCCTTTCCCTCATGTGAGGACACAGTGAGAAGATGGCTGTCAATTAATATACCAGGAAGAGGACCCTTACCAGACACCAAATCTACCTGCACCTTGATCTTGGACTTCCCAGCCTCCAGTAGTGTAGGAAATAAATTTCTGTTGTTTATAAGCCACGTAGTTTATGATATCTTATTATAGCAATCCAAATGCACCAAGAAAGGATTCAACATTCATGACACAATAAATTCATAAAGGCAGCACCTCCAGATGCTGTTACATTGGGAGTTAGGGCTTCAACATGTACATTTTGGAGGAAAACACACATTCAGTCAATAATAGCACCCATAAACTATACTTAATGCCTGAATGAAGACAATATTAAGGTCATATTTCCACCTAACATGGTACAACCAAAAACATACTACCCCTTTTTTCAGAAGAGGATACAGAGTCCTTAAATGGTGTATACTATTCTCCTTGATCTCATGTAATTTAAATCCGGTGCTATAAATGCACTTCATATAACATGAAAAGGGGCTAAGAGAGTAAGAAAAACAGATATTTGATACACACACATACACAAACATATTCACAACAAAATTAGGAGAACATACTCATGACAATTACAGTTATCATTTCTGAAATTGGTCACAAGGTCATAGCTGGTATTCATAATTACCTTCTTCTACTACCGATTCCGTATTCACCTGCTTTAAGAAAGTACCTCTGTTGATCATGGTTCTTTACCTGAAGGACTGACTCAAACCTTTATCCTGAAGGGTAGGAACCATTAGCAGTCCTACTTGAATTGAGTTGTTGAAGTTTTTCATTGTTTTTAGACACAGGGCACAGTGATACTAAGAGACACTGCAGGGGATCTCCTGTGTTTCAGATAAAATTTTTTTTTTTTTTCTGTTTGATTTTTTTTTATTATACTTTAAGTTCTAGGGTACATGTGCATAACGTGCAGGTTACATATGTATACATGTGCCATGTTGGTGTGCTGCACCCATCAACTCGTCAGCACCCATCAATTCATCATTTATATCAGGTATAACTCCCCAATGCAATCCCTCCCCCCTCCCCCCTCCCCATGATAGGCCCCAGTGTGTGATGTTCCCCTTCCCGAGTCCAAGTGAGCTCATTGTTCAGTTCCCACCTATGAGTGAGAACATGTGGTGTTTGGTTTTCTCTTCTTGTGATAGTTTGCTAAGAATGATGGTTTCCAGCTGCATCCATGTCCCTACAAAGGATACAAACTCATCCTTTTTTTCCTGACTTCTCTTATAGAGTAACAGTCCAGTTTCCCCTTGCTAGTCAGAATCCATCACTCCACCCACCACAATAACTCTATTCTTTGTTGACTCAGACTCATGATGAATCCCAAATAGCCGGGCGGCAATCTTATCTTTCAGTTGAATGGAATTACTGTTGTCTCTTGGCAGAAGCGCTCTTCCCTTTAGAATTAAGACCTCTAGGGTTACAGAGTGTAATGTCATGGGGATAGAAAGCAAAAATGTTGCTAGTGGGTTACTGGGGGTAATGGTGAATGGTGTTACTTCCATTTCCATCTCTTGGTACCTAGACCTAAGAATTGTGGCTAGGGAGTAACAGCATCATATATCGGACATTGATTTAGAGCATATACAGCCTTCTGGAGAATCTTGCCATAGCCCTGCTGGTGCTGTTACTGAATCTTCAAAAGGACATTCCATCATTCTATCAAGCCAGCTCCTTCAGGAGAGTGGGAAACATGGTAAGACCTGGGAATTCCACGAACATGGGTTGATTGCTATACTTTGTTTGCTCTAAAGAGAATTCCTTGTTCAAAAACAACACTGAGTAAAATACCATGATGCTGGATAAGGAATCTGTAAGTCCATGGATGGTTGTTTTGGCAGTGCAACTGTGTGCAGGGAAGGCAAAGACACTTATTCATATCTAGATTGTGCTTTAACAGTTGACACCCTGCAAGGCTGGGAATTCAATTTGCTTTGTAAATCAGCCACTCATAGAATAACACTCTGGGATTGACTTTCATCAGGCTGCAGCAGATAAGGGCCTCTTTCAGGTCAGACATGGAAGCTCTCAGGTCATTTATGTGTCACTTGAGCCGGGAATTTGAACCACAGATCTCATTGTTTTCTTTCCCCACTTTGTCCAGCAACACTAGGAGTAACCAGTCAGTCTGATTATACTTATTAGTTTGACAAAAATGTTTGAAAGTATTATATACATAGTCACTTGGGTCCTCTTGCTTCTTAAAAGTGTTTGATTAGGAGTATCTATTGATGACATTTAGTACATCTCTATTGCCAGATCATGCCATCAGTGCTTTCTTTACTACTAGAAATAATCATTAGTGTTTTTCAGTCTAATAAAGTTAAGGAACAGATTTCAGAAATCTCTTCAAAATTCAGTAAATTTATCCTTAAAGTTCTGTTTCTCTAGAACCATTCTTAGTACCAAAATTTATATTAGTTAGGGTGCTCCACAGAAACAGAACCAATAGGGAGAGTATGTGTGTGCATTTATTGGAAGAAACTGGCTCATGTGGTTATGGAGGTTAGCAAGTAGAAAATCTGCAGTGTAGGCCAGCAGGCTGGTGACCCAGGGGAACCAATGGTACAGTTCCAGTATGAAGGCTGGCACACTGGAGGCCCAGGAATGCTGATGGTATGAGATGTGAAGGTATTCTGTTGAAGAATTCCCTCTTGCTTGAGGAGGTCAATTTTTTGTCTATTCAAGCCTTCAACTGATTGGTTGAGGCCCACCCACGTTGTTGAAGGTGCTGTGCTTACTCAAAGTTTGTCAATCTTTTTAAAAATTATCCTCCAAGTTGGGATATAATATCAACCACTACCATATTGTATATCTTTATCCACACATTTATTTTTGACTCACCTGAGTCTTTATATTTAAAATGGGTTTCTTATGGGCAGTATAAAGATGATTATGGTTTTCTTAATCCACTCTAATAATCTCTGTCTTTTAATTGGTGTGTTTAGATTATTCACATTTAAAGTGAATGTTGGTACAGTTGTATTAATGTCTACTACGTTTGTAACTATTTTCCATATAGTCGTTCTTTGATTTTCTTCTTTTTCTGCCTCCTCTGGTTGTAATTGAGCATTTTGTATAATTTTATTCTATCCCCATTCTTAGTATTTCAATGATATTTCTTTTTACTTTTTTGTTTTCCTTGAAGTTTGCAACATACATTTTTAGCTAATAAATAAGTATAGTAAGTTTAATAAGATAAAATTATTAAAAGTGTGACTTCAGTGAACATACAAATAATAAGACAATGAAACAGCCTTATTGCTCCTATAGAGAAGGTTATAGTGGTCTAGATAGAAGACCAAAACAGCCACAACATGTCCTTAAGGCAAAGTCTAATCCGAAGAAAGACCCTAATTTTTTTCAACTTTACCAAGGCTGAGAGAGGCAAGGAAGCTTCAGAAGAAAAACTGGAAGCTACCAGAGGTTGATTCATGATGTTTAGGGTAAGAAGTCAACTCCATAACATAAAAGTGCAAGGTGAAGCAACAAATGCTGATGTAGACACTGTAGTGAGTTATCCAGAAGATCTCACTAAGATAGTTGATGAAGGTTTCCTCACTAAACAACAGATTTTCAGTGTAGATGAAACAGCTTTCTATTGGAAGAGGAATGTTGTTCATGCTAGAGAGGAAAAGTCAATGCCTTCAAAGCTTCAAAGGACAGGCTGACACTCTTAAGGGCTAATGCAGCTGGTGACTTTAAGTTGAAGCCAATGATTATTTACCATTCCAAAAATCCTAGGGCTCCTAAGAATTATACTAATCTACTCTGCCTGTGTTCTAGAAATGGAAAGATGAAAATTAGATGAGAGGATATCTGTTTACAGCATGGTTTAGTGAATGCTTTAAGTTCACTGTTGAGACCTATAGCTCAGAAAAAAAACGTTCCTTTAAAAATATTGCTGCTCATTGACAATGCACCTGGTCGCCCAAGACCTCTGATAAAGATGTACAAAGAGATGAATGTTGTTTTTATGTCTGCTAACAGAACATCCATTCTGTAGCCCAAGAAGTAATTTTGACTTCCATGTCTTATTATTGAAGAAATACACTTTGTAAGGCTACAGCTGCATAGATTGTGATTCCTCTGATGGATTTGGGCAAAGTAAATTGAAAAGCTTCTGGAAAAGATTCACTTTTCTAGATGCCTTTTATAACATTCATGATTCATGGGAGGAGAGCAAAGTATCCTCATTAACAGGTGTTTGGAAGAAGTTGATTCCAACCTTCTTGGATGACTTTGAGGAGTTCAAGGCTGTAATGGAGGAAGTAACTGCAAATGTGGTAGAAATAGCAAAAGAACTGGAAATGCAGCCTAATTCCGTCACACATGACTGAATTGCTGCAATCTCATGACAAAACTTGGATGAAGAGTTACTTTCTATGGATGAGCAAAGAAAGTGTTTCCTTCAGATGGAGTTTACTCCTGATGAAGATGTTTTGAACATTGTTGAAATGACAAGTAACTTAGAATATTACACAAACTTAGTTAATAAAGCAGTGTCAGAGTTTGAGAGGATTGAGTCCAATTTTGAAAGAAGTTCTACTGTGGGTAAAATACTATCAAATAGGATCACATGCTACAGAAAAATATTTCAGGAAAAGAAGAGTCAGTTGGTGTGGCAAACGTAATTGTTGTCTTATTTTAAGAAATTTAAGAATTTATCTGCACCAAGATGGCTGAACAGGAACAGCCCCAGCCTCCAGCTCCCAGCATGAGCGACACAGAAGACAGGTGATTTCTGCATTTCCAACTGAGGTACTGGGTTCATCTCACTGGGGGATGCCGAACAGTGGGTACAGGACAGTGGGTGCAGCCCAACAAGCGAGAGCTGAAGCAGGGCAAGGCATTGCCACACCTGGGAAGCGCAAGGGGGAAGGGAATTCCCTTTCCTAGCCAAGGGAAATCGTGACACAAAACACCTGGAAAATTGGGTCACTCCCACCCTAATACTGTGCTTTACCAAGAGTCTTAGCAAATGGCACACCAGGAGATTTTATCCCATGCCTGGCTCAGAGGGTCCCATGCCCATGGAGCCTCCCTCATTGCTAGCACAGCAGTCTGAGATCTAACTGCAAGGGAGCAGCGAGGCTGGGGGAGGGGTGCCCGCCATTGCTGAGGCTTAAGTGGGTAAACAAAGCTGCCGGGAAACTCGAACTGGGTGGAGCCCACCTCAGCTCAAGCAGGCCTGCCTGCCTCTGTAGACTCCACCTCTGGGGACAGGGCATAGCCAAACAAAAGGCAGCAGAAACCTCTGCAGATGTAAATGTCCCTGTCTGACAACTTTGAAGAGAGTAGTGGTTTTCCTAGCATGAAGTTTGAGATCTGGGAACGGGCAGACTGTCTGCTCAAGTGGGTCCTCGACCCCTGAGTAGCCTAACTGGGAGACATCTCCCACTAGGGGCAGACTGACACCTCACACCTCACACAGCCGGGTACACCTCTGAGACGAAGCTTCCAGGGAAACAATCAGACAGCAACCTTTGCTGTTCAGCAATATTCACTCTTCTGCAGCCTCCGCTGCTGATACCCAGGCAAACAGGGTCTGGAGTGGACCTCGAGCAAACTCCAACAGACCTGCCGCTGAGGGTCCTGACTGTTAGAAGGAAAAATAACAAACAGAAAGGACATCCACAACAAAACCCCATCTATATGTCACCATCATCAAAGACCAAAGGTAGATAAAACCACAAAGATGGGGAAAAAGCAGTACAGAAAAGCTGGAAATTCTAAAAATTAGAGCACCTCTCCCCCTCCAAAGGAACACAGCTCCTTTCCAGCAACAGAACAAAGCTGGATGGAGAATGACTTTGACAACCCGAGAGAAGAAGAGTTCAGACAATCAAAATTCTCCAAGCTAAAGGAGGAATTATGAACCCAGTGCAAAGAAACTAAAAGCCTTGAAAAAAGATTGGACAAATGGCTAACTAGAATAACCAATGCAGAGAAGCCCTTAAATGACCTGATAGAGATGAAAATCATGACACGAGAACTATGTGACAAATGCACAAGCTTCAGCAACCGACTCGATCAACTGGAAGAAAGGGTATGAGTGATTGAAGATCAAATGAATGAAATGAAGTGAGAAGAGAAGTTTAGAGGAAAAAGGGTAAAAAGAAATGAACAAAGCCTCCAAGAAATATGGGACTATGTGAAAAGACCAAATCTATGTCTGATTGGTGTACCTAAAAGTGGTTGGGAGAATGGAACCAAGTTGGAAAACGCTCTGCAGGATATTATCCAGGAGAACTTCCCCAACCTAGCAAGGTAGACCAACATTCAGATTCAGAAAATACAGAGAATGACACAAAGATACTCCTCGAGAAAAGCAACTCCAAGACACAGAATTGTCAGGTTCACCAAAGTTGAAATGAAGGGAAAAATGTTAAGGGCAGCCAGAGAGAAAGGTCGGGTTACCAACAAAGGGAAGCCCATCAGACTAACAGCAGATCTCTCGGCAGAAACTCTACAAGCCAGAAAAGAGTGGGGGCCAATATTCAACATTCTTAAAGAAAAGAATTTTCAACCCAGAATTTCATATCCAGCCAAACTAAGTTTCATCAGTGAAGGAGAAATAAAATCTTTTACAGACAAGCAAATGCTGATAGATTTTGTCACCACCAGACCTGCCCTACAAGAGTTCCTGAAGGAAGCACTAAACATGGAAAGGAACAACCAGTCCCAGCCACTGCAAAAACATGCCAAAATATAAGACCATCGATGCTAGGAAGAAACTGCATCAACTAACAAGCAAAATAACCCGCTAACATCACAATGACAGGATCAAGTTCACACATAACAATATTGACCTTAAATGTAAATTGGCTAAATTCTCCAATTAAAAGACACAGACTGGAAAATTGGATAAAGAATCAAGCCCCATCAATTTGCTGTATCCAGGAGACCCAGCTCATGTGCAGAGATGCACATAGGCTCAAGACAAAGGGAAGGAGGAAGATCTACCAAGCAAATGGAAAACAAAAAAAGGCAGGGGTTGCAATCCTAGTCTCTGATAAAACAGACTTTAAATCAACAAAGATCAAAAGAGACAAAGAAGGCCATTACATAATGGTAAAGGGATCAATTCAACAAGAAGAGATAACTATCCTAAATATATGTGCATCCAATACAGGAGCACCTAGATTCACAAAGCAAGTCCTTAGAGACTTACAAAGAGATTTAGACACCCACACAATAATAATGGGAGACTTCAACACCCCGCTGTCAACATTAGACAGATCAACGAGACAGACAGTTAGCAAGGATGTCCAGGAATTGAACTCAACTCCACCCCAAGCAGACCTAATAGACATCTACAGAACTCTCCACCCCAAATCAACAGAATATACATTCTTCTCAGCACCACATCACTCTTATTCTAAAACGGACCACCTCATTAGAACTAAAACGCTCCTCAGCAAATGTAAAAGAACAGAAATTATAACAAACTGCCTCTCAGACCACAGTGCAATCAAACTAGAACTCAGGATTAAGAAACTCACTCAAAACCACCCAAATACATGGAAACTGAACAACCTGTTCCTGAATGACTACTGGGTACATAACAAAACGAAGGCAGAAATAAAGATGTTCTTTGAAACCAATGAGAACAAAGATACAGCATACCAGAATCTCTGGGACACATTTAAAGCCGTGTGTAGAGGGAAATTTATAGCACTAAATGTCCACAAGAGAAAACTGGAAAGATCTAAAATTGACACCCTAACATCACAATTAAAAGAACTAGAGAAGCAAGAGCAAACACATTCAAAAGCTAGCAGAAGGTAAGAAATAACTAAGATCAGAGCAGAACTGGAGGAGATAGAGATACAAAAAACCCTCCAAAAAATCAATGAATCCAGGAGTTGATTTTTTGAAAAGATCAACAAAATTGATAGACTGCTAGCAAGACTAATAAAGAAGAAAAGAGAGAAGAATCAAATAGACACAATAAAAAATGATAAAGGGGATATGCACCACCAACCCCACAGAAATACAAACTACCATCAGAGAATACTATAAACACCTCTACACAGATAAACTAGAAAACCCAGAATAAATGGATAAATTCTTGAACACATACACTCTCCCAAGACTAAAACCAGGAATAAGTTGAATCTGTGAATAGACCAATAACACGCTCTGAAATTGAGGCAATAATTAATAGCCTACCAACAAAAAAAGTCCAGGACCAGACGGATTCACAGCCGAATGCTACCAGAGGTACAAGGAGGAGTTAGTACCATTCCTTGTGAAATTATTCCAATCAATAGAAAAAGAAAAAGAGGGAATCCTCCCTACCTGATTTTATGAGGCCAACATCATCCTGATTCCAAAGCCTGGCAGAGACACAACAAAAAAAGATAATTTTAGTCAGCTTCATCCCTGGGATGCAAGACTGGTTCAACATAGGCAAATCAATAAATGTAATCTATCACATAAACAGAACCATCGACAAAAACCACATGATTGCTGGATGTGGTGGCTCACACCTGTAATCCCAGCACTTTGGGAGGCCGAGGCAGGTGGATCACGAGGTCGGGAGATCGAGACCATCCTGGCTAACACGGTGAAACCCCGTCTCTAAAAATACAAAAATTTAGCTGGGCGTGGTGGTGCGTGCCTGTAGTCCCAGCTACTCGGAGGCTGAGGCAGGAGAATGGCGTGAACCTGGGAGGTGGAGCTTGCAGTGAGCCTAGATCGGGCCACTGCACTCCATCCTGGGTGACAAAGTGAGACTCTGTCTCAAAAAAACAAAACAAAACAAAAAAACCCCACATGATTATCTCAATAGATGCAGAAAAGGCCTTCAATAAAATTCAACAGCCCTTCATGATAAAAACTCTCAATAAATTTGGTATTGATGGAACATATCTCAGAATAATAAGAGCTATTTATGACAAACCCACAGCTGATGTCATACTGAATGGGCAAAAACTGGAAGCATTCCCCTTGAAAACTGGCACAAGACAGGGATGCCCGCTCTCACCACTCCTATTCAACATAGTGTTGGAAGTTCTGGCCAGGGCAATCAGGCAAGAGAAAGAAATAAAGGGTATTCAATTAGGAAAAGAGGAAGTCAAATTGTCCCTGTCTGCAGACGACAGGATTGTATGTTTAGAAAACCCCATCGTCTCAGCCCCAAATCTCCTTAAGCTGATAAGCAACTTCAGCAAAGTCTCAGGATACAAAATCAATGTGCAAAAGTCACTTACATTCTTATACACCAACAACAGACAAACAGACAGCCAAATCAGGAATGAACTTCCATTCACAATTGCTTCAAAGAGAATAAAATACCTAGGAATCCAACTTACAAGGGATGTGAAGGACCTCTTCAAGGAGAACTACAAACCACTGCTCAATGAAATAAAAGAGGACACAAACAAATGGAAGAACATTCCATGCTCATGGATAGGAAGAATCAATATCGTGAAAATGGCCATACTGCCCAAGGTAATTTATAGATTCAGTGCCATCCCCATTAAGCTACCAATGACTTTCTTCACAGAATTGGAAAAAACTGCTTTAAAGTTCATATGGAACCAAAAAAGAGCCCGCATTGCCAAGACAGTCCTAAGCCGAAAGAACAAAGCTGGAGGCATCACGCTACCTGACTTCAAACTATACTACAAGGCTACAGTAACCAAAACAGCATGGTACTGGTATCAAAACAGAGATATATACCAATGGAACAGAATGGAGCCCTCGGAAATAACACACATCTACAACCATCTGATCTTTGACAAACCTGACAGAAACAAGGTAAATGGTGCTGGGAAAACTGGCTAGCCATAAGTAGAAAGCTGAAAGTGAATCCCTTCTTTACTCCTTATACAAAAATTAATTCAAGACGGATTAGAGACTTAAATGTTAGTCCTACAACCACAAAAGCCCTAGAAGAAAACCTAGGCAATACCATTCAGGACATAGGCATGGGCAAGGGCTTCATATTTAAAACACCAAAAGCAATGGCAACAAAAGCAAAAATTGACAAATGGGATCTAATTAAACTAAAGAGCTTCTGCACAGCAAAAGAAACTACCATTAGAGTGAACAGGCAACCTACAGAATGGGAGAAACTTTTTGCAATCTACTCATCTGACAAAGGGCTAATATCCAGAACCTACAAAGAACTCAAACAAATTTACAAGAAAAAAACAACCCCATCAAAAAGTGGGCAAAATATATGAACAGACACTTCTCAAAAGAAGACATTTATGCAGCCAACAGACACATGAAAAAATGCTCATCATCACTAGCCATCAGAGAAATGGAAATCAAAACCACAATGAGATACGATCTCACACCAGTTAGAATGGCGATCATTAAAAAGTCCGGAAACAACAGGTGCTGGAGAGGATGTGGAGAAATAGGAACACTTTTACACTGTTTGTGGGACTGTAAACTAGTTCAACCATTGTGGAAAACAGTGTGGCGATTCCTCAAGGATCTAGGCATCCCATTACTGGGTATATACCCAAGGGATTATAAATCATGCTGCTATAAAGACACATGCACACGTATGTTTATTGTGGCACTCTTCACAATAGCAAAGACTTGGAACCAACCCAAATGCCCATCAATGACAGACTGGACTAAGAAAATGTGGCACATATACACCATGGAATACTATGCAGCCATCAAAAAGGATGAGTTCATGTCCTTTGTAGGGACATGGATGCAGCTGGAAGCCAACATTCTCAGCAAACTATCGCAAGAATGGAAAACCAAACACTGCATGTTCTCCCTCATAGGTGGGAATTGAACAATAAAAACACTTGCACACAGGGTGGGGAACATCACAAACCGGGGCCTGTTTTGGGATGGGGGGGGGGGGGGGGGGATAGCATTACGAGATATACCTAATGCAAATGACTAGTTAATGGGTGCAGCACACCAACATGGCACATGTGTACATATGTAACAAACCTGCATGTTGTGCACATTTACCCTAGAACTTAAAGTGTAATAAAAAAGAAAAAACAACAAAAAAAGAAATTTAAGAATTTTAAGAAATTGTTGTAGTCACCCCAACCTTCAGTGACTACCATTGAGATTAGTTAGCAGCCACCAACCTCAAAGCAAAAATATTACAACTCCTTCCAGTAGCAGAAAGATTACAACTGCCAGAAAGCTCAAATGATTATTAGCATTTTTTTAATCAATAAAGTATTTTTAAAATTAAGGTATGTGTGCTATTTTTAGACATAAGGCTATTGCACACTTAATAGACTACTGTATAGCGTAAAAATAACTTTTATATGTCTTAGGAAATGAAAAAAATTGTATGACTTGCTTTATTGCAATATTTGCTTTATCGTGGTAGTCCAGAATCAAACCTTCAATCTCTGAGGTATTCCTGTAATCTCATACCATTTTTTTTCTTTTGTACAACGCAAGGACATGAAAATAGTATACTTCCAAACAAACCCCTACAACTCAGTAATAAAAAAACAAGTTACCCAATATACAGATGAGCAAATGATCTGAATACACTTTTTCTAAAAGACAATATACAAATGGCCAACAAGTACATTAAAAGAGAGTCAACCTCATAAGCCATTATAAAATGCAAATTAAAGCCACAATGACATACCAATTCAAACCCACTAGGATGGCTGCAGTCAGAAAGATAGACAACAACAAGATTTTTATGAGCAAGTAGAGTCATTAGAATCTTCATACATTCCTGGCAGAAAAGTAAAAATAGTGCAACTTCTTTGAAAATCAGTCTGATAGTTTCTCAAAAGGCTAAACATGGAATTGCCATATGACTTATTAATTACACTTTTATGTAGGCATGACAGTGGTCAACATGTTTGCACAAAATCTTGTACACAAATGTTCATAGCAGCATTATTCATAACAGCCAGAAAGTGTAATCAAGTCAAATTTCCATCAACTGATGAATGGACAAAATGTAGATCCAAGTTATGGAATATTATTTGGAAATAAAAATAAATGAAGTACTTATACATGTGTGATGGTTAATACTGAGTGTCAACTTTATTGGAATGAAGGAAGCAAAGTATTGTTCCTGGGTGTGTCTGTGAGAGTGTTGCCAAAGAAGATTAACATTTGAGTCAGCGGACTGAGGGAGGCAAACTCACCCTCAATCTGGGTGGGCATCATTTAGTCAGCTCCCAACCTGGCCAGAATAAAAGCACACAGAAGAATGTGGAAAGACTAGACTGGCTTAGTCTCCCAGCCTACATCTTTCTACTGTGCTGGATTCCAAGTTCTTCAGCTTTGGGACTCAGACTGGCTTCCTTGCTCCTCAGCTTGCAGATGACCTGTAGTGGGAGCTCACCTTGTGATCATGTGAGTCAATACTCCTTAATAAACTACCGTTTATATCTACATTTATCCTATTAGTTCTGTCCCTCTAGAGAACCCTGACTAATACAACATGCTACATCATAAATGAATCTTGAAAACATTATGCTAAGTGAAAAAAGCCAGTCACAAAAGACCACATACCATATGATTCCACTCATATGAAAGTCTGCAACAGGAAATTCTATACAAATAGAAAATAGGTTAGTGGTTGCTTAGGCCTGGGTATGGAGATGGGAAGAGTAGAAGGGTGACAGCTAAAAGGTATAGGATTTCTTACTGAATTGAAGACAACATTTAAAATTGATTGTGATGAGAGTTGCACAACTCTGTGAATATATTAAAAACCACTGAATTATACTCTTTAAATGGGTGAGTTGTATGTTGTGTGAATTACATCTCAATAAAGTTATTACCAAAAAATGGGATATCACCATATTACTCCTTCCTGTCTTTTGTTCTATTTTTGTCATATATTTTACCTCTTCACATACTATTAATTTCACAATATAGTTATTTTTATTTTAAATTACCTTTAAAACATAAATAATATGTCTTTCATATTTATGCACATAATTACCATTTCTGGCACATTTTATTCTTTTATGTCAATCTGAATTTCCACTTGGGATTATTTTCCTTCAGTGTAAATAATTCCCTTAAACATTATTTTGTAGTAGAATTCTGCTTATGAGGAATCACCTCAGTTGTTGCTTGAAAATTTTAACCTTCATGTTTGAAGTATATTTTTTTAGGTTCACAATTTTTGTTTGTTTTGTTTTTGTTTGCATTTATATATCATTTAGTTGTATTCTGGTTTACATTATTTTTCATAAATCAGTGGGTATTCTCATTTTTGTGTCTCTTATATATCTGGCTATTTTAAATATTTTTCTCTTAAACACTATCCTCCGCAGCATTTTTAAAAAACGTTTTTCGGTTGGGCACGGTGGCTCACACCTGTAATCCCAGTACTTTGGGAGGCCGAGGTGGGTGGATCATGATGTCAGGAGATCGAGACCATCCTAGCTAATATGGTGAAACCCCATCTCTACTAAAAACACAAAAAATTAGCTGGGCGTGGTGGCGGGCGCCTGTAATCCCAGCTACTCAGGAGGCTGAGGCAGGAGAATGGCATGAACCCAGGAGGCGGAGCTTGCAGTGAGCTGAGATTCCACCACTGCACAGCCTGGGTGACAGAGCAAGACTCCGTCTCAAAAAAAAAAGAAAAAAAGTTTTTCATTTTTTAAACTTTTACGCCCAGGAATACATGTACAGCTTTGATATATAGGTAAACTCGTGTTACAGGAGTTCATTATATAGATTATTTCATCACCAGGTACTAAGGCTAGTACCCAATAGTTACTTTTTTTCATGTCCTCTCCCTCCTCCTGACATTCACCCTCAAGTAGGAGCTAGTGTCTGTTGTTTCTCTCTTTGTGTTCATGTGTTCTCATCATTTAGCTACCACTTATAAGTGAGAACATGTGGTATTTGGTTTTCTATTTATGCAGTAGTTTGCTAAGGATAATGGCCTCGAGCTCCATCCATGTTCCTGCAAAGGACATAATCTCCATTCTTTTTATGGCTACATAATATTCCATAATGTTTATGTACCACATTTTCTTTATCCAGTCTGCCATTGGTGGGCATTTAGGTTGATTTTATGTCTTTGCTATTGTGAATAGTGCTACAATGAACATACGCGTGCATGTGTCCTTATGATAGAATAGTTTATATTTCTTTGGATATATACCAAATGGGATTGCTGGGTTGAATGATATTTCCATTTTTAGCTCCTTAAGGAATCACCACACTGCTTTTCACAATTGTTGAACTAATTTACACTCTCACCAATAGTATATAAGCATTCCCTTTTCTCCACAGCCTCGCCAGCATCTGTTATTTTTTTTACTTTTGTGATTTTGATTTGCATTTATATAGTTTTCAGTCACGCTGAGCTTTTTTTTTTTTTTTAATATATATGATTTTGGCTACATATATCTCTTCTTTTGAAAAGCATCTGTTCATGTTCTTTTGAGGCAGGAGAATAGGGTCTGGATGCGGGGAACCTAAAGCTGATTCTCACTGACTTCCTAGAACTGAATCAAAACGAAAACCCCCGCCTCTCCACACCCAAGTAACAAAAGTATCAAAAGATTACTCCCTTTGCACTGCGTCACAGATGAAAGATGGAAAGTACCTCTGATTGGTCCTGTCCCACAAACAATCAAACTGGTTGTGGACCAAGTCTTCATATGTAACTTTGTAACTCTGCTTCAGCCAATGATTGGTCCCCTCCTAGAGCCAATCAGACTGGTCATGGGCCACTCCTTTATTTACATAGGGTGTAACCAAGTAACCAATGGGAAACCTCTAGAGAGTATTTGAACCCCAGAAAATTCTGTAATCTGGGCTCCTGAGCCACTTGCTCAAGCCTGCTCCCATTCTGTGGAGTATACTTTTGTTTCAATAAACCTTTGCTTTTTTTGGCTTAATTCTTTTGTTTCTTTGTGTATTTTGTCCAATTATTTGTTTAAAATGCCAAGAACCTGGATGACTCATAGTCAAGGCCCTCCACTGGTAACATTTGACCACTTTTCAATGGGGTTGTTTGTTTTTTTCTTGTACATTTGACATTTGTTTAAGTTCCTTATAGATTCTGCACATTAGACCTTTGTCAGATGCACATTTTGCAAATATTTTCTCCCATTCTGTAGCTTATCCGTTTACTCTGTTGATAGGTTCCTTTGCTGTGCAGAAGCTCTTAAGTTTATTTAGATCCCATTTGTCAATTTTTGCTTTCGTTATGTTTGCTTTTGGCATCTTCATCATGAAATCTTTGCTGTTCCTATGTCTAGGCTGGTATTGCCTAGGTTGTCATCCAGGGTTTTTGTAGTTTTGTGCTTTACATTTAAATATTTAATCCATCTTGGGTTGATTTTTGTATATGGTATAAGGAAGAGGTCCAGTTTCAATCTTCTACATATTGCTAACCTATTATCCCAGCACTGTTTATTGGATAGTTAGTCCTTCCCCCAGTGCCTGTCTTCATCAGCTTTGTTGACAATCAGATGGTTGTAGATGTGCAGCCTTATTTCTGGGCTTTCTATTCTGTTCTGTTGGTCTATGTGTCTGTTTTGTAGCAGTACCATGCTGTTTGGGTTATTGTAGCCCTGTAGTATAGTTTGAAGTCAGGTAATGTGTTGCTTCTAGTTTTATTCTTTTTGCCTGGGCTATTTGGGCTCTTTTGTGGTTCCAATATGAATTTTAAACTAGTGTTTTTCAGTTCTGTGAATAATCTCTTTGGGAATTTGATAGGAATAGCACTGAATCTGTACATTGCTTTGGGTAGTATTCTTTAAGCAGTGTTTTGTAATTCTCATTGTAGAGATCTTTGACCTCCTTTGTTAGCTGTATTCCTATGTATTTTATTATGTTTGTGGCAATTGTGAATGGATTGTGTTCCTGATTTGTCTCTTGGCTTGGCTGTTGTTGGTATATAGGAATGCTAATAATTTTTCTACGTTGATTTTGTGTCGGTAAACCTTGCTGAAGTTGTTTATCAGCTGAAGGAGCTTTTGGGCCAAAACTATGGAGTTTTCTAGATACAGAATCATGTCATCTGTAAACAGGGATAGTCTGACTTTCTTTCTTCTTATTTAGATGCCCTTTATTTCTTTCTGTTTCCTGATTGTCCTGGCCAGGACTTCCAATACAATGTTGAATGAGAGTGATGACAGAGGGTATCCTTGTGATGATTTTCAAAGGAAATGCTACCAGTTTTTGCCCATTCAGTATGATGTTGTCTGTGGGTTTGTCATAGATTGCTCTTATTATTTTGAGGTATGTTCCTTCAGTTCCTAGTTTTTTGAAAGTTTTTAACATGAGGGGATGTTAATTTTATTGAAAGTATTATCTGCATCTATTGAGATAACTATGTGTTTTTGGTCTTTAGTTGTGTTTATGTGATGAATCACATTTATTAATTTGCATATGTTGAATCAACCTTGCCTCTGAAGGATAAAGCCTACTTGATCATGGTGAATTTGCATTTTGATGTGCTGTTGGATTCATTTTGCAAGTATTTTGTGGCTTCAAAACATTTTAAAATAATGAATTATTTTATTTGTGTTTATTCTCCTAGGGAGTCGCTAGATTACCTTTGATCCATTAATTTCTATTTTTCATGGAATATTTTAAAAATGTAGCCAGTATTTCTTTAAGAAGTTTATTTTGCTTCCTGCCACTATCTTCTCTGGAACTCCGTTACTTATATGTTGACTACTGGATATTGTTTCAAGAACAACTAAGGTTTTAATAAAGTTTTTCCCAGCATTTTTTTCTCTGAATGTTTAAGTTTTGATCATCATTATTTCTATGCCTTCAAACTTACTTTTATTTTATTCTGCTATGCCTAATCTAGTATTAATTCCAGTGAATTTTTAATTTCAGATTTAGTATTTTTGACATAGCATTTCCACTTTAATAATTTTTACAGTTGCCATTTTATTCCTCATTACATTCATATTTTCATTTAAATGCTTGAACATAGTAAACAGAGTAGTCTGTTGATTTGTAATATTTTGTAATTGATTTAAAAAAGTGTTTTTTTCTTCTTTGTGTGTCTACTAATTTTGAATGATTGTTGGACATTTTAATTCTTGCATTGTTGAATGCCTGAATTTTGTTTTCTTCTTTTAAAGAGTATTGAGTTTTGTTCTAACAGGCACTTAATTTACTTGTGAATTATTCTGATGCTTTTGAGGCTTTGTTATAAGATATTTTTTAAGGGCAGGTCTAAAATTGCCTTTATACTAAGAGTAATATAACTCTACCTCTAAGTCATGGCCTTCTGGCATCTTTACTGAATATGCTGGGTGTTCAATGAAAACTCTTTTATTCAGGTTTATTATAACTCAAACACTTCCCCACCCTTTGTGAACTTTAGTTGTTCAGGTTACGTTTTCCAGAGAGTTGTCTTTGCCTCGCCTTACAGATACTTACACTACACATGTGTAATTTAATGTTAGCCAAAGACTCCCTGGTTTCCTCATGTGGATTTCTGGAGCTCTTTATGCAGTTTGTTGGTATTCTTCCTAATAAATGTAAGCTTCCACAACCTCTCTGAACTCCAATCTTGATCTCCTTAGTTCTTCGTTCTGATTGTTCTATTTAGGTTTTCTCTCCCTGGACTAGGTCTTCATAAAAGCCTCAGGACAGGATACCTGGATGATTGCATGGCTTATCTCAAGTATTTCCCTTCTCTCAGGGTTCACAGTCCTTCACTACCTGTACTATCTTGTCTGAAAGGGGTTGTTTCACATATTTTGTTCAGTTTTGTAGGATTTTATGGTGATAAGACCCATTTCACATAAATACTTCATTATGTAACAGAAGGGGAAGTTTTGTCATCCTTTTCTAATTATCTCTCAATTTAGAAGAAAGTTATTGTGTTAAAGACATGGGATTTTGTCAAAAATAAATATAGCCCTTATTTTATTTTATTTTTTGAGACAAAGTCTCGCATTGTCGCATGGACTGGGGTGCAATGGCGTGATCTCGGCTCACTGCAACCTCCATCTCTTGAGTTCAAGTGATTCTCCTGCTTCAGCCTCCCAAGTAGCTGGAATTACAGGTGCCTGCCACCATGCCCAGCTAATTATTTTTAGTAGAGACGGGGTTTCACTATGTTGGCCAGGCTGGTCTTGAACTCCTGACTTCATGATCCACACGGCTTGGCCTCTTAAAGTGCTGGTGTTACAGGCATGAGACACTGCGCCTGGCCAACAGCACACATTTTAAGAGCAACAACAAAATCAAGACATATTCTTCCTTGGACCATAATACTTTGCCACTGGCTGAGATTTTTATTTTTTACATTTCTGCCTGTCTGAATCTGCTATGTACTTTCTGGTTGTGTCCTTTGCAAATTAAATACTTAGATCTTGTAAAATCTGTATAGTATAACAATGTTTCTCTCGCTTCTAAAATAATAAGCATCACCTGTAGCACTTGTTAAAAAACATAACTTGCTTCCTAGACATTTCCCTGAGACAGTCTGATTTCCGTGGTATTAGGTAGAGACCGGAAATTTGTATTTCAAAAGATATCTCATACGTATATATCCAGGCAAACTTGGAAACACTTGTAGTTTAGAGCACAGATTCTGAAGCCAGAAAGCGTAGGTTTGGATATAATGCACTATCTGGGAGCTCTGTTGCCTGAGTATGTTTTATCCCTTTATTTCCTTCAGGGTCAATGCAGATGATTGTGTGTTTTGTGCCCTACATAAAGGAATCTGGCTAAACTGGTAAGAATGGTCTGAAATCTAGCATTCTGTTTGTGAAGCCAGATAAAAAGAGGTGTTCTTTCATAATTGGTCTGCCTGTAGGATATATCTTTCTCATTTTTACAGAGCCACCATGTAAGACTAGCAGTGTGGCTCTGGTTTCCTTATCTTTGAAATAAGAATGGTAACAGCAGGGCTGGCTGCATAATCCGTGGGGCTCCTGTGTAAGAAGAAAAGGCAGGAAAGCTTTTTCCTTTCTTTTATTGTCTCTCTCTCAACCTCTCGTGGTGTTTTTTCTTTGCCACTTGATGTCATGCTCCCTAGGACAACAGATATATTTTCAGGGCAATGCAGACCCTCCCAGGTGCCCAGGGCCCCAACATATGATTGGCATGCAGTGTGTAAGTGCCTGATCCTAACCCTTGCTGTGCCCAGGCTGCCACCAGGAGCAGGGAATGGTAGCACTTACTGGGCGGGGTTGGGGGAGCAGGCAAGTGAGAACCCATCCTGGAGACATGTATGGGTGGGGTGCAGACAGACGTAGGACCACACATGAGATGAGACTCCAAACAGCTGCCAACACACACTTCATTGTCCCATCAGATTTTACCTACAAGACACAAATTTCAAGATGGTGACCAGACTCTGAAAATGAGGCCCCTACTGAACATGGTGTCCTTGTGAAACTTCACTGGTCACACACCCATGAAGCTGTCCCTGAATAATAATACCTCTGTTCAATACCTGAAATCTAGTCAGTACTCAAAGATGTCAGTTGTAATCATTATTTTTACACGGTGTTCAACCTGAAAGCTCAGTTCTGCCCAGTGTCTGGTAAAAAGCGCAGCAGACTCACAAATGGTGGGGCTGGAACTAATTTAGCAGCCTGATCCTGGACGTGATTCTGTGGAACATTGATTTTATGAGCGGCACTACCCTAGGCACTAAACAAGTCACCCAATCTCTGGGCATAGGAGCTCATAGTCTAATTAGGAAGGTTGGCAATTATAGCACAATGAGATGTATGCTAAAGAGAGCAAAAAGGACGAGCTGAAATCAGAGGGAGCTTCCAGAAGCTTTATCTCACAGTCAGGAAATGGGAACGTACATTTAAACTGAGTCCTAGAGGACAAGTAAGGTCTAACTAGGCCAAAACAGAAGGTAGGTAATATATTCTGGGGTCTGAATAACAGGTACAAAAACCCTAAAGCAAGAAGAAAGAAACGTGGAACTACAAAAGTTATCTATTCTATGACTAATGAATTAAGTTATGTATGAGGAGGAGCGGCTGGGTGCGGTGACTCACGCCTGTTCCAGCACTTAGGGTGGCCGAGGTGAGCGGATTGCTTGAGCTCACCAGTTGAGACCAGCCTGGACAACATGGTGAAACCCAATCTCTACAAAAAAACTACACAAATTATCCAGGCATGGTGGCGCACGCCTGTGGTCCCAGCTACTTGGAAGGCTGAGGTGGGAGAATATCTTGAGCCCTGGAGGTTGAAGTTGGAGGGAGCCTTGATCGTGCCACTGCACTCCAGTTTGGATGATAGAGTCAGATCTTGTCTCAAAAAGTAAGATAAAATAAAATAAGATAAGATAAGATAAAATAAAATAAAATAAAATAAAGTAAAAAAATATGAGGAGAGACAAGAAAGGAGGTGAGAGAGAGGCAAGCAGGATCCAGAACCTGGGGTAATTCAAAGGAGTCTGCACTTTGACCCAAGGACAAATTGAGGAAGAAATAGGGACTAGGAAGTGGGAATGAAATTTTTAAAAGTTGTAGACAAAATGTTTTATTATGATATTGGCATTTTAGAAAGATTTCTCTGGGACTCCTGGATAAAATGGAGTTGTGATTATGGATGTCTAATTTCTGCCTCACGGAATATTATGAAAATGAACTTCCTATTTTAAAAAATAGGAAAAAAACGTATAGTTGTGCCAAGGACTAGGAGGAGTGTTATTTACAATCCAGCATGTAATTTCAACAATGTTTGGGTAAATAGTGACATTGTATCTAATAAAACATATATCATATCTCTTAATATATACAGAAGCATGTACTTTCTAAATAGAAATATATCTTCTTTTGAAACATCCATGCTATGTTAATGAAAATTAATCTTACTCTGGCTAAAAAGAGAAATCTTCAACAAATTCAAAGACTAGAAATTTTACAGGCCTCACTGATCACAATGCAAAAATAAAATTTTAAAAAATGCAAATAAAAGTATATACGTAAGCAATCCAAACAGTTGGCCATTAGAAGAAAAAAGAGAAACCACTTTTGTGCAGAATTAAAAGGCAAATAGTATATATGATTATAGACTATTTAGCAAGTAAACCATAAGTATGAGTGCATGTGAAAAATCAATAAAGTAATTATTTTCCAAAACTATTTTATGGGGGAATATGTAAGGAGACAATACTTCCTATGCTATTTAATCCACTCCAGAGCATAGAAAAAGAAGTAAATCTTCCCAACTGACTAGCTGTCAAAATATTGTACCTAAAACATGACAATTAATACTTTCGATATAAAAGCTATAGGTCAATCTCACTTTTGAGTATAAATGCAAAAATTCTTAATAAAATATTACCAATATATCTAACACAATATTAAGAATGATTATACATGACCAAGAAAGGATTGTTCCAGAGAGGCAAAGATGCTTTAACATTAATCTGTTTTAAATAAAATTCACCAGTACAAATATCCAAGCAAAATTATAATATTATCTTGATAGATGCTCCAAAATAATTTGTATAATTTCCATTCCTGATTAATTACAAATACAATTCTTACTAAACTTTAAGTATAAAGATACTTTAACACCATGAATGATATGCATATTAAATAAAAAGCCATAATTATATTTAAATAATGAAACACTAGAGACAGTCCCATTAAAATCTAAGAAAAATTAAACATACTGGCTACCAGCATCATCATTTAATAGTATTCTGAGAGTCCCAGAAATAGCACAAGAAAATATGAGGCTTAAATATTGGAAAGTGGAAGAAAACGGTTGCTGTGACTTATGGATTATATTCTTAATAACTTGGAAAATGTATAAGAAGAATTTGCAAATCTATTATTGAAGAGTGCTTAATAAGGTGGCTAGTTACAGAATAAATATACAAACATTTATAGCTTCCGTCTACATTAAAAACAACCTATTAGAAAATATGTGAATAGACTGGGCGCGGTAGCTCACGCTTGTAATCCCAACACTCTGGGAGGCCACAGTGGGAAGATCACTTGAGGTCAGGAGTTTGAGACCAGTCTGACCAACATGGTGAAACCCTGTCTCTACTAAAAAGACAAAAATTAGCCAGGAGTAGTGGCACCAACCTGTAGTCCCAGCTACTCAGGAGGCTGAGGCACAACAATCGCTTGTACCTGGGTTGAGGAGCTTGCAGTGAGCAGAGATTGTGCCACTGCAATTCAGCCTCAGTGACAGAATGAGACTCTGTCTCAAAAGAAAAGAAAAGAACATATGTGAATAGCAATTTCAATTAATTTCTGGGAAAAAATCAAACAGAAAATAGGCAGGAATTACATGAAGAAAATGTTACACTTTTATGAAAACATATAAAAGATGACTTGAATTAATAACATTTTCCTCAACTCACAGAAATAATATTAACTCATAAGTTTAATCCCAACATCTGTATCTGTAAGATAGCAACCTACAGATGACTATTGGAGCCAGGCCAGGACCACCCAAGGGAGATTTTGCAAAGAAGGGGGCTGATCCCAGAACACTGGGAAAAATCACATTTAAGGGATGTCATAGAAGGTATGGACTGAGAAAGAGGAGACTACTTAGAAGTCAGAGAGAGAAGAGAAAGCCATGAGCAGAGTCATGGAATCCAAGGGAGAAGATGAGGTGGGAGCAATAAAACACTAAAAGATACCATCCTTGGCTGCTGGAGAGAGGAGACAGGTTGAGGGTTGGTACATTTCGGGAAAAAGGGTGGGGTCAGTTGTGTCAGATGCTGCCAAGAGTCAGGAAAATCAAGCTTGGGAAGTACAGTAGTAAGGAGGCACTGGGATTTGGGCAAGAGCTAGTTAGATGGAGTAGTGGGGTGCAATCATGCCCAGCGTGCATTAAGGAGTGAGATGGAGGTGAAGCAGTAGAGACAAGGAGTTAGATGCCTCTTCTGAGAATCTTAGTTGTGAATGGGGTAGAGTCAGGGAGGGCGGAAACTACAACGAAGGGTATTTTTCTTTGTAGGCAGCATTAAACTTGACTTTGCTTTAATGTTGATGAGAGGTTTTGTGGTGGGGGGAGTGAGTTGGGGGATGACAGTGGGGAACACAGAGGAGATAACTGGTCAGATGAACTGCACTAGGGAAAGAGCAGAAGTGGAGATAATGTGTGCCCAGTTGGGACCCGCTTCACCTCAGACATAATAAAGGGAGGCTGGGATTGGGGAGAGGGAGGATGGGTGGTCAGTGCTCTTGTCTGGGGATGGAGGAAACAAGAGAAGCATGGCACGTAGGCTGGGGAGGGATGGCCCAGGGTGATCAAGAGGGAGGTGCTAAGGATTCACCAGATGCCAGATACACCCTAAATGATTTGTAGATAGATTGGATGTAAGGCATGAGATGCAGTCAATATGGTGCTCAGGACTTTAGCCTGGGAAGCTAGTTGAATGATGGTGCCCTTACTCTGACTGGAAGAAGTTCGCAAAGTGGGCAAATCTCTAGCAAGACTGATCAAGATAAATAAAGATATGTCTGGGCATGGTGGCTCACGCCTGTATTCCCAGCACTTTGGGAGGCCGAGGTGGGTGGATCGCCTGAGTCAGGAGTTCGAGACCAGCCTGACCAACTTGGAGAAACCCCGTCTCCACTAAAAATATAAAATTAGCCATGCATAGTGGTGCATGCCTGTAATCACAGCTACTTGGGAAGCTGAGGCAGGAGAATCACTTGAACCCGGGAGGCAGATGTTGCAGTGGGCCGAGATCACGCCATTGCGTTCTAGCCTGGGCAACAAGAGCAAAACTCCATCTCAGAAAGAAAAAAAAAGGTAAATAAAGATGCAAAAATGTGCAACATAAATTTGAACAAGCCAGAACTATAGGTACCCTAGATATTTTTAAATGTTAAAAGAAATGTTTAAGCAACTATGAGTCAATATGTTAGTAAACAGAGGCAAAATAGAATATATTTAGAAAACAATATCTAAATTGGCAAAATATAAATTAAAGTCTGACAAAATTGGTAATTATGTTAATACTAAAATAATTTCAATTATTGCTTCTCCCAGTGTGTGTGTATATATGTGTGTGTGTGTGTGTGTATAGGATATATAACTAATATAACTAAATCTATTTCTAGGCTTTGATTATTTTATATATGAATTTTGCTGTGTTTAAGAGATAGATACTTTATATAATTTTTCAAAAAATGGAAAAGAGAGAAAGCTTCACAATTTATTCCTAAAGGTGCAGGGAAGGTACCTGATACTTACATGATCTTAAACGCAAAGTCAGGGCACCTGTGAAACTCCTGCACTCGCCTGCACAGGTCTTTACCACCTATTGATGCAGGAAAGACTTTGGGGTAATCCTGACTTTCTCCAGTGACGCATTCACCTTGTGAGATGGAAAGAAAGAGGGAAAGCTGGGTAGTGGAAAGGCAGTGGGTGGGGGTGTGAAACCTGGGGCAGGTATCAAGAGTAGTGTGGAGAGAAGGATGGTCACTTCCCTGATACATTCTTGTGCTAAGGACAACCAAATATGGGTTTGTTCTCTCTCCAGAAAGCTTGTCTATATATGGAAGCTCACATAGTCATACATGGAATATAAAAGCTCATATATGGAATCTTTTTGCTGAAACTTCCTGTTGGAGATTCCTGATGAAAAGACTTATGATAGTCTTTTATTCCCTCACATTCTCTCCTTTTCATCAGAATTCTTTATCTTTGTGGATGCGCATGGTCTAGAGTCTGCTCTGGTGGTGCAGGGCGTTCCCTGGCCCTTCTGCCTGGGTTAACCGTATCCACTCCAGCCACCCCTGTGATTATGGGACAGTGCCTTTTCCCTGGGGTTCCCAAGTGTCTTCTGAGCTCAATTCTTGAGGCATTAGCTTCCTTCAGTCTTTGCAAAAAGGGTGGACATTGGCCTTGGGCTCCTCACCATCTGGTTTGTTTTAAAAAGCTGAGTGGCAAGTGAGAAATTTGGATGGTGTGGAGAGTGGCTGAAGCAGTGAAGGAAAGTCTCTTTGCACTTTTAAAAGGTGGGATGGCCATCTGGACTGGCAGAGACAGTCATTTTACATCTCCACTGGTACATGACTGAAGTCATTTACCATTAAGTTCCATTTGAATAAAGTGGTAGTAGACATTTAGGTAATATTACAGGGCAATCAATGTTTAAGAGCCTTAGGGGTATGAGCTTTCCAAATGTAGTTCAGACCCAGTATTTTTAATACTTCGTGTGTGTGTGTGTGTGTGTGTGTGTGTGTGTAACCTTTTTTGGCCTTTTGGCTTTTCTGCACATAATGGAAGAGTTTTCTCCCCTCTCCCTTTCCTTACACGTTCTGAATTGTTTAAGAGTTTCCTGGCTACAGTCCCCTCCTCCTCCCCTTTTCTTTTTTTACTACACTGGGTAGAAGAAGCATGAGGGAAATGTAGTTAAAATTCAAAATGCTTCCCTTTTATCATTACCATGAATCAACACAATAAATGAGCCCCTTCAGAGCACAGTAATAAGAATTTGATAAATCATCAGCCAAAAATTAACTAGATGTCAAAACAATCTTTGGGAAGTGTGATGGATTAGGGGTGATAGCAGCAATTAATCTCCCAGCATGAGTTCACCGGAGAGACACAATGTAGGGAGATGGATGGGGGGATTCAGGCCTGCAAGGTCAGGACACTACTGAAAGGAGTGGGTGGAGGGTGGAGGCTGGCAGGAGGAGGAGGGTGGAGAGAGGGAGAAAGAGAGAGAGGGGGAAAGAGAGGAAGAGGGAGAGAGAGTGAGAGAGAGAGAGAGAGAGAGAGGGGATGAGAATCCTCTGAGTCTGCAATCCCCACGCATCCTGCAGCTGCGCTAGAGGTCAGTTACATGCCTTTGAAAAGCTTGCTGCCTCCAGCTGCTCTCTGATGAGACAAGCACTTTTCCTCTTGCGCTAATAAATGCCACAACTCGGCTCATGGGGCTCAACACATGGCCTCCAAGAGTGGCAGACCTTACGGGGCTTAATTTAGAGAGCTAGGGAGCTCCTTGTAAACAACATCTAGGAGGAGCTAAGGGCTCTAGGAGGGAGGAGCAGGCAGGGAAGGGAGGGAAGAGGGGAAACTGGAGTCTGGGAAGGGCTACAGCGCCTCCAAGCCAGGGCTCAGCTCTGGGTGCTCTAGGGCTCAGCATGGGGAATCTTGATGAATCCCCGAAAGGAGGAGAGCCTCTGCAGGCGCCAGGCTCATCAATCTCCCTCTTTTGGACAGGGCTGCCTCTTGCATGTATTTATGTTTTCAGCAGAGTTCCTAATATTGAAAGGAATGGCCGTTTGGGGAGGATGCAGACAAGACCCTTGTTTTCCCTCCCTGGCAATGCTGGAGTCCTCAGGTCTGTCTGTATTGCCACAATTTTGTGATCATGGGCTCATGGGTCTAGACTGGAAAAATGCAGCCTGAACTGATGGGGCTGATGGGGAGGGAGGTGGTGAGAGAGGCAGGAAGGAGGAGAAAGAGAAGGCCAGGCTCCGCTCAGCCAGTCTGAAGATCAAATCTTAAACTGTCATGGGAAACAATACTAAGGAGAGCCCTGCCTGGTCCTCTGTGATGCCTGCAATATTTGGGATGCACGAGTCAGGGCCTAGGAGCTGGAAAACCCGGGCTGTTCCTTTAGTCCCCTCCAAAAACAGAGTTCTGTTTGACTAAAAGTTAACAGAACTCTTAGTCAGGGCTTTGATGCTGCTCCTGTTGACATTTGTAAGTGCTTCCTGCCTAGGCTTTATAATCATGAAACAATCATAACACCTGATGACTGTCTAATGCTTTTTTGTTTACAAAGATCTGTGCAAATCCTAGGTCTCTCCTGGGGGAGTCTTGATTGTTTTTCATGACACACCTTCCTAGTGTACAATATAATACTAGAGCTTAGCCTGTTCAAAACTCCCCAAATCTCAGATACGGAAAGGCAGGCCAGAAAGGTTCAATGATTTGTGGCATATCATTAGACTGATGATAAGGAAAAAAAAAAATGCCTATGGAATTCCCTACCCTGGGTGCCTTGAAGGGCATTGCTTGTCTTTAAATTCCATGGCTTCGATATTGGTGGTTCGGGGAGGTGGGATGACTTAGTCTTGTATCTAACCCTACTCAAATGCACAGGTATGATGGAAAGTTGAACACCTTTTAGAGCAAATACTTAGTTAGCGTTATCTATCTAATAGCTGCCAGGAAAGAAGGATGGTAACCTGGTCTAGTCTTCAAGAAAACTAAGGAAGACTTACAATATAACTAACCTCTGTGGAAGTGCTTTCCTTGCTAATTACTAGCTGTGAACCCTGAGTTAGTTACCCAATTGTTCTGTGTGTCAGTTTTCTCATCTGTAAAAGGGGAATGATAATCATTCTACCTTGTAAGTTGATATGAGGGTCAAATGAATTTTGTGACCAATGCTTGCTATGTAGTCCTTCAAAATGTTGTTACCATTCTTCTGTAGTTGACAACCTTGTCTTTTGTTCATCATGACCATGACCTCCTTATTGGCTCCATGGGTTGAAAATGTTCAGAGCAAAGCTGTAGAGCACACTGTGGCTCTTACTCTATGGCTAGGAGCTGATAGGAGGAGGCCTCTATGAAACTGGTGAGAGAGCTAGGGGTGCTGGCCCAGGCCACCCAGGCTACCTGGCCTTCACACTCTGGCTGGTGCTATAGGGCGAGGTCCCAGGATGTCATCCTCTTTTCCAGAGTAGCCTCAGCGGACCACCCTGCTTCTTCCCCTCTATAGGCCATCTCACTGAAGATTGGGTGTTCAGCCTTCAAACAATATTCTGCTTCTGTGTAGTACTTTCACCTTTTTCAAGCATCTTCTCATACATTATCTTTTTGTTTCATGTGCACTTTGATGAATGTAGGACAGTCATTCTTCTCTTTCACTTTCCCGTGAGCCAGATTTAATGAGGGAGTTTCTGGATTATCTTGGTAAGTTGGAGACATCTGCCTAACTTATCCATGACTTATTTTTCCTGCTACCAGATTGTTCCAAATGATTGTGCTGGCTGTGAGTTTAGAAGATCTGTCCTTTTGCAGAAATCCTGCTGTTCTCTTTTCAGCTTCCGGGTAAGGGAAAGGCCATTGAGGTTGCCCTCTCCTAATGAGAAGTGACTGTAAACACCAATGGATTCTGGAGAGATGAAGCTTCTCTTTGGGGCTGACAGTCACAGACAATCCATACCTGTTCTTTTTTCAATTTGCTCAATACAGCATTGAGTGTTTCAACAGATTCTGTACCTATACTATAAACATGTATAAATACTAACAGACGTACACGTGCCTGCACAAACCTGTATCCGTAGTCACAGATTCTATCACATACTCACAGATAACATATACTCACAGATGTAAATACACAGCGTTATTACACAGTTGCATACTGTCACACCCATAGAGTCACACAGAGGCACACAGGCTGAGGCACGCATACATCCACACACAGTCACATATACAAACACAAAGGCACACTGATTCTCTCTCTCCATTCTCTCTGTCTCTCTGTTTTATACACACACACACACACACACACACTCTTAGACAAAGTACCAACCCAGAAAAGAAATGCAGCAGAGGTGTTTGTAGCATTTCATACCCAGCTGGGTCTTGGGAAAGAGTCTCCTCTCCAGTGCATCATGGAGGAATGAGCTTTTGAGAGCAGGTGCTGGGTACCATCCCTGCTTGCCGAGATTTCTAGTGTCAGAGCTAATCTATACCCTGGATGTTTGCTGACTACCCTGATCCTCAGGAGGCAGGTGTTCAACCCAGGGGCCAGAGTCGAAATTGTTGGGAGACATAGTGTTATGAGTCGAATTGTTTTCTCCTCCTGCAAAAGATATGTTAAAATTCTAATCCTCAGTACCTCAGAGGTTACTTTATTTGGAAATTGGGTCGTTGCAGGTGGAATTACAGGCATACTTCACAGATATTGTGGCTTCAATTCCAGACCACCATAATAAAGTAAATATTACAATAAATTGAGTCACACAAATTGTTTAGGGTGGTGATTGCTGAAGGTTGGGTTGGCTGTGACAATTTCTTAAAATGTTTAAGTTTCTTAAAATAAGATAACAATGAAGTTTGCCATACCAATTGACTCTTTTTTTCCAGAAAGATTTCTCTGTAGTATGTCATGCTGTTTGATAGCATTTAACCCACAGTAGAACTTCTTTATAAACTGGAGTCAATTTTCTCAAACCTTGCTGCTGTTTTATCAACGAAGTGTACATAATATTCTGAATTCTTTGTTGCCTTTTCAGTAATGTTCACAGCATCTTCACTAGGAGTAAATTCCATCTCAAGAAACCACTTTATTTGCTCATCCATAAATTAATCATCTGTTCAAGTTTTGTCATGAGATTGCAACAATTCAGTCATCTCACTGAGTTAGGCTCCACTTCTAGTTCTCTTGCTGTTTCCACCACATCTGTAGTGACTTTCTCCACTGAAGCCTTGAACCCCTCAATGTCATCCATGAGGACTGGAATCAACTTCTTCCAGACTCCTGTTCATGAGAATATTTTGACCTCCTCCCATTAATCATGAATGTTCCTTTTTTTAAACCAAAAAACATTTTTTCATTTAAAAAAGTATTTACAACACATAAAACACGGCAAGATTTATTCTTTTTTTCTCATCTTCTGGTATGGGACCTTTGGCGGCTCCTCCACTATTGCGCTGTTGCTCTCTGAGCCAATGTTACTATCACTGGTTCCTTCCTCTGCCATACTGTCTACCCCCTCCTGCCCACTCTCCTTGTCCTCAGGAGTAGATGTGCCTTCTTCACTGTTCTGTTGGCTCTCTGTCGTTTCTTCAAGGCATGCCTCGTCCATCTCCATTGGAATGTTCTTGTCATCTTTCTTCTCCTCGCCTTTGTTGGCTGCTTGTTTTTCCTTAGGAACAATGCTGCTCTGTCTATGCTCAGCTTGCTCTGCCACCTCCTTCTCCCTTTTCTCCTGCCTTTTGTAGGCCTCCTCCTCTGCTTGTGCGATCTCAGCTGGAATTTTCTCCATATCCACTTCCACTTTCAGACCACACAACCTTTTAAGTTCATCGTTAAATGAATCTGTGCTTTCCAGGTATTTCCTCTCCTTCTCCTGGTGTCATTCTTCTATTTGAAGAAGTTCAGCTTCTAGTTTTCGCTGATGAATGATTAAGGACTGGACCTGTCATTTGAGGATCTGCATTCTAGCTGTTGTGACAATTGACCGGACATCTGGCACACTCTCACTAAGGATTTCACTGATGAGGCGGTGGTTTCTCTGGAAACGGGCGGTGGCTATATGCGTCATTGGAAAGCTGTCATCATAATTATCTGGATCTTCAGGAGGCTAAATGTTCATGTATGGTTCTCCTTTCTCCATGCGACACTGTCTCTGTCAACTTTCTTCCTCTAAAGCAGCTTCTGCACAACTTTTTGTTTTTATGTAAGCAAGGTATATGGGGGATTTATGATAGGCCTTCATAGATTCATTGTACTCTATCTTTTCTGCTTCGCATTCGTTTAAATATGCTTGCTTTTCTTCACCAGTGAGATCTCACCACATGCCACCAATTATCTTGCCAATCTCCCACAACTTTAAGTCAGGGTTGGAAGCCTTTACTTGGTCCCAGACCTTTCCACCTGTACCTCATGTAGCGCATCAGCGGCTTATCTGGTGGCTTTGGGGATTTTGGTATCGTAATACCAGAGGATGCGGTGACCTGGCTGTTGGTGCCCGGATTCCCTCCATGCCTGTAGTTGTTGTAGGTGAGATGACTGTATGGATTGTATCTCACAAACCCTGGTGTGCTGGGCATTTGTATCGCAGGAGCTGGGGTGGGAGGTGGAGTGTAAGATGATCTTTCCAAGGGCAGAGAAAGTGGCTGCAGTTCCGGCTTCGCTTCCCTTTGTCCCGCACCATGAGTGTTCTTAATGGCATCTAGAATTGTGAATCCTTTCCAGAAAATTTTCAATTCACTTTGCCCAGGCCCATCAGAGGAATCAATTCCTAGGGCACCTATAGCCTTACGAAATGGATTTCTTAAATAATAAGACTTGAAAGTCAAAATTGCTCCTTGATCTAGGGGCTGTTGAATGGATTCTTTGTTATCAGACAGGAAAACAACATTCATCTCTTTGTACATCTTTACCAGAGCTCTTAGGTGACCAGGTGCATTGTTAATGAGCAGAAATTTTGAAAAGAATTTTTTTATTCAAGAAGTAGGTCTCAACAGTGGGCTTAAAATATTCAGTAAAACATGTGATAAGCAGATGTGCTGTAATCCAGGCTTTGTTGTTCCATTACTGGAGCACAGGAAGAATAGATTTAGCATAATTCTTAAGGGCCCTAGGGTTTTCATAACAGGAAATAAGCGTTGACTTCAACTTAAAGTCCCCAGCTGCATTCACTCCTAACAAGAGTCAGGCTGCCCTTTGAAACTTGAAACCAGACACTGACTGCTTGTCTTTAGCTGTGAATGTCCTAGATGACATCTTCTTCCAATAGAAGGTTCTTTCATCTGCATTAAAAATGTATTGTTTAGTGTAGCCACCTTCACCAATGATCTTCACTAGATATTCTGGATGACTTGCTGCAGCTTCTACGTCAGCACTTACTGCTTCACTTGGTACTTTTATTTTACAGAGCTGGCTTTTTTCTTTAAACCTCATGAACCAAGCTCTGCTAGCTTCCAGCTTTTCTTCTGCAGCTTCCTAACCTCTCTCAGTCTTCACATAATTGAAGAGAGTTAGGGCCTTGCACTGGATTAGGTTTTGGCTTAAGGGAGTATTATGGCTGGTTTGATCTCCTATCTAGACCACTAAAGTCTTCTCCATGTCAGCAATAAGGCTGTTTCACTGTCTTATCATTTGTGTGTTCAATGGAGTAGCAATTTTAATTTCCTTCAAGAACTTTTCCTTTGCATTCATAACTTGGCTGTTTGGTGCAAGAGTCCTAGCTTGCAGCTTGTCTCAGCTTTTGACCTGCTTTCCTCACTAAGCTTAGTCATTTCTAGCTTTTCATTTAAAGTGAGAGAAGCATGATTCTTCCTTTCACTTGAACACTTACAGGCCATTGTAGGGTGAGTAATTGGCCAAATTTTAATATGTTGTATCTCAGGGAATAGGAAAACCCCAGGAGAGGGAGAGAAATGGAGAAACTAACAGTCCATGGTGCAGTTCATATACATTTAGAACATATACAACATTTATTAAGTTCACTGTCTTGTTTGGGTGTGGTTCATGATGCCCTGAAACAATTATAATAATAACATCAAAGATCATGGACCACAGACCGCCAAGACAGACAAAATAAATAATAATAATAAAGGGTGAAATATTGGGAGAATTACCAAAATGGGACACAAACACACGAAGTGAGTCCATGCTGCTGGAAAAATAGCACCAATAGACTTCCTTGTTGTGGGGTTGCCACCAATCTTCAATTTGTAAAAAATGCAATTTCTGTGAAGGGCAAGAAAGTGAAGCGTAATAAGATAAGGTGTGCCTGTAGTTACACTAAGATGAGGTTGTGCTGGAGTAGGTTGGGCTCCCAATCAAATATAACTGATGTGTTCATAAGAGAAGAGAGACACTCAGGGAGAGGTCACATGATGATAGGGGCAGAGATTGACATAGCTGCCAGCCACACAAGGCCACTGATTGTCTGCACACCACCAGAAGCTAGGAAAAGCCAAGGAAGGACTCAAGGGTTCATGTCTTTGCCAACACCTGCACTTTGGAGTCTTAGCCTCCAGTGCTTAACTGTGGTTGTAAGCTGCCCAGTTTATGGTGCTCAGTGAAGGCAGCCCCAGGAAGCTAGGACATATGCATAATTTGAAGGAAAAAAAGATATATTTAATATTTTACCAGAATTTTCTATGTGGAAAATCAAAACAAAATCCTCTTGTTCTGAAAAAACAAACATCTCAAATAAAGCGCCCACATTCCTCTAGGCTTCTGCATACAAGTAGAAGGCGACAGGTCTCTGCTCAGACCCTCCTGTGTGTCCGCATGTCACCTGGTCTGGGGTAGGAAGTGGCCGTCTTGTCATGGCAGCCTCCGAAACCTCCTCCTCTGCCCCAGCTCCCCTCTGGCTTTGGGTCCTCGCTCTACTCCAGCCACACAGACCGCCTCCCTTTTCTCAGACTCTCCAGGCAAGCCCCCTCCTCAGGCCCTCACATAAGCTCCTCCCCTGACTGGAAGGTTGGGACCCAGGCAGCACCCTGGCTCTTTCCTTTAAACCTTTGCTCAAATGTCACCTGCTTGGTGAGACCAGCAATTCCTAACAGTCACTCCTCCTCATTTCCCCTGACTTTGCTTTAATTTTTTTTTCCAGAGAACCTATCGTTTTCTGACATACCATATAATTGATTATGTAGATTGTGTATCTCCCCATGAGAATGTTAGCTCCAAAAGAACATGGATTTTTTTTTTTTTTTTTCCTGTTTTGCATGCCCTGTTCCTAGAACAGTGTCTGGAATACACTAGGTGCTCAATACATATTTCTGAATGAATGGAAACTTAGTCTCCTGTGTATCTGACTTTCATCAATGTTACCCTCTGGGAAGAAGGAGATCCCTGAAGATTTGATGTTTAGACTTATATGGAGGAGATATAGGTTTAAGAAATGAAGAAGCTGCTGGGTGCAGTGGCTCACGCCTGTAATCCCAGCACTTTGGGAGGCCAAGGAGGGCGGATCACAAGGTCAGGACATCAAGACCATCCTGGCTAACACAGTGAAACCCCATCTCTACTGAAAATACAAAAAATTAGCCGGGTGTGGTGGTGGGCACCTGTAGTCCCAACTACTCTGGAGGCTGAGGCAGGCTGATGGTGTGAATCTGGGAGGTGGAACTTGCAGTGAGCCGAAATTGTGCTGCCACTGCACTCCACAGTCTAGCCTGGGTGACACAGCAAGACTCTGTTTCAAAATAAAAAAAAGAAGAAGAAGAAGAAATGAGAGGCTGTGCAGGCCAGTGGCAAAGGCCTTGAGCTGGGGCCTTGAGGGTCTCATCTGTAAAAGACAGATGAAGCCACCGGTTGCCTACAACCCACTTCACGGGGATGTTGGGAGGGTGAAGGACTTGATGCATTTTAAAGTGCTCTGAGGTCCTTAAACAAAAGACATGCCATGGAAATGGAATGTTATTACATAAACTAAACCCAGAAGTGTATCAAGAAATAGCTGAACTGAATCATAACCAGTCTCAGAGCAATTTTTTTGCCTGAGAAATTTAGTAGAACAGCCTATAAAACTATGATACAATTTTCTTTCTTATCAACTGTTCCTACCTTCTAAATTTTAGCACAGGTGCTATCTTCTTTTTTCCTACACAATAAACAGATCCACAATAAAATTTCGGGATTGGACTGAGGGTGGTTGGCTGTGCAAATAACTGGGCCATAAAAATGTCTTTAGAAATTTTCTCTCTCTCTTTTTTAAACAGTGGTTTTTCTCATAGGAATAAAATGTATTACTCAGAACAAATGGCTGTGTATTTAATTATGTCAAACCTTAACACTTTTTTTTTGTTTCATAGTTCATGTGTTCTGTGTTGTGTAGGGGATATTGAGAATTAAACTTTGTGATATTCCTTCTTTTTTTTTTTTTTTTTTTTGATGGAGTCTTGCTCTGTTGCCCAGGCTGTAGTGCAGTGGCATGATCTCGGCTCACTGCAGCCTCCACCTTCTGGGTACAAGTGATTCTCCTGCCTCAGCCTCCTGAGTAGCTGGGATTACAGGCACACACCATCACACCTGGCTAATTTTGTATTTTTAGTTGGCCATGCTGGTCTCGAACTCCTGACCTCGTGATCTGCCTGCCTCGGCCTCCCAAAGTGCTGGGATTACAGGCGTGAGCCACCACGCGCAGCCTATTCCTTCCTTTTAAGGGCAGTACACATAACTAGAACAGCAGTCATGAATGTCAGAACTACTGAGTGCAGCCTGTGAATGCGGTTTCCCTCCTCTGGCTTCTCCTCTTGCTGTTCAGTGCCCTCTGCTGTCTGGAAGGAGCCTGCTAATGCTTGGGTTAACTGCCTAGCCTACTTACATCACACAATGATTAGTTTTTCCTTCAGCTGATTTTACTGCTAGTATGAACTGGCACCCATTACAATTCTGAATCCTATTAGGTTGCTGGTAAGTGGCTGTCATTGGCCATCCCACTTGTTTAGAAAAAGATATTAACAAGGAAGGGTTAACTTGCAAAAGTTGATCCTCTATTCTTGGTTCCTACCTTCCTGGCGGCCTAGCCCAAGGATAGATGGAGTGAACTCCAGGCAGCTGTGTCACATTGTATAAAGGAGTAACTCAAAGTTCAGTTAGTACTTTAGTTCTGAATAAACATAGCTCTGGAAGGTCCCCTTCAATCCTGACTGTCCCATAGATAAATCTCCATTCTTATATATTAGGGCTTTCCTCCAAATTAACCACATTTATCAAAACATTTATTTTTTGATAATTACTATTTAAATTATTATTATTATTATTTGAGACAGAGTCTTGCTCTGTCACCCAAGCTGGAGTGCAGTGGCATGATCTCAGCTCACTGCAACATCCACCTCCCAGGTTCAAGCAATTCTCCTGCCTCAGCCTCCTGAGTTGCTAGGATTACAGGCATGTGCCACCATGCCCAGCCAATTTTTATATTGTTAGTAGAGATGGGATTTCTCCATGTTGGCCAGGCTGGTCTTGAACTCCTGACCTTAGGTAATTTGCCCACTTCAGCCTCCCAAAGTGCTGGGATTACAGGCGTGAGACATCGCGCCCAGCCTAAAACATGATTTTTATCTCAGAAGGGAGAAAGTTGTAGTAGTTTAGACTTTGGACATTGGAGCTGGGTTAAAAATCTAGGTTTTTCCCTTTTACTAACTGTATAACATTAGGCAATAATCATGTTAGCTTCATTTTTCCTATCTGTAGAAAAATATCACCTGCCCCATAGGGTTAATTTGAAGATTAAATAAGAATATGTAAACAAAATTCTTACTTAATGTTCTGGTGTATTGTAAGCACCAAGTACATATTTTTTTTTCATTTCTCCTTCATGTTTGATTCTAATTCCAAACTGAAAACATATCTTTATTTCTTAGTTCATATAAAGGATTTCCTAGTCATCTGTGTATCTTTTTTCTTTAATATGATGTTATCCTGGCTTGGTGGGTAGTAGGAAAGAGAAAAAGGAGAGAGAAGAAGATGAGAGAAATGGCTGCCGAAACACTTTCAATTCCACCTGTTATTATTTTGGTAGTTGTTGACGCTGCAAATGAGAACCAGAATATGTGGCTGGTAGATCACTCCAAAATGTTTTCTCCTTCGCTTAAAAAGATGTAACTTGGGCTTAAATAAGATACAACACACCTACCCAAAAGCAGATAAGAAAAAGTCGTTCATCTAGAAGGGAAGTATTCTAGGATTCAAAATTTATAAATATTATACCGACCTATTCTTGACAAGCATTTAAACATGGGAAATCAACAATGTTTACTGAATTCCACTGGTTTGTCATAACATTCACCGTTTGTGCTTTTATTTCCTATGGCCCTGAAAATTCAGAAGCAACTTCCAAGAAAAGTAGTTTAGGTTAAAACTCACCATTTTTGGCCGGGTGCAGTGGCTCACACCTGTAATCCCAGCACTTAGGGAGGCAGAGGGGAGTGTATCACCTGAAGTCAGGAGTTTGGTGACCAGCCTGGCCAATATGGTGAAACCCCATCTCTACTAAAAATACATGAGTTAGCTGGCCTTGGTGGCACATGCCTGTAATCCCAGCTACTCAGGAGGCTGAGGGAGGAGAATCACTTGAGCCCGGGAGGTGGAGGTTGCAGTGAGCTGAGATCGTGTCACTGCACTCTAGCCTGGGTGACAGAAGGAGACTCCGTTAAAAAAAAATCACCATTTTCCCCCTTTAGCCTGAGGAGAGTCAGTTGACTGGAAAACAGGATGGTTCCCAGCAAGCATATAAAGCAGTTGGACCACCATGACTGCCTTCTGAAGATGCTTCCCGGAGAACAAAGCACATCCTCTACAGAAACCTCTTGATCATTAAGTAGGGATGACACTTCTTTGTCGATGGAACACTGTGAAGTTCTACCAAAGGAAGCTGTGGAGTTTTCAGTCTGAATTCTCATGAACTTCCCCCGCCTGGGTGATTTGAGATACTTGTGCCTAAAACAGCTTTCTAGGCTGGGCTATTTCTTCCTCATCTTACCAACACTAGAGTTCTTTGAACTTTCAACATCTTTTACCAGAGAAATGGAAATAAAATGAGGAAGTAGGTAGATGGAGGTATTAGAACCATTTGCTCCTGAGTCCATAGTCACACTTACTTCAACACATCTCAACCTTTACAAACCCATTGGGATGAAGAATACAGGGGAAATTCTCTCAAAAGGGAATTTTTACTATACTGGTTCTAACCAGTGGCACACAGAGGGAAAATAAGTTTTTTAAAAAATTTTGTTTGTATGTTGAAATAACCTGTTATTTGTGGGTAGACAAATAGGATTGTGTTGTTCTAATTATGCACAGAAAATATCAATAAAGTTAACAGTAGAAACAGAGTCTCCTGTTATTATTTACATGAACTATCTGCCAAGTCACTCTCTTGGTGCACATGGGATCTCCATTTTTGTTGGGATCCATATATTGTAATGAAAAAAATAATGGATTTGGATTTACTTGCATTTGAATTCCTACTTCACAATTTATGGTGTGACTCTGACCATCATTTATTTATCCAATTGATGTGGTGTGGCTCTGTATTCCCACCCAAATCTTACCTTGAATTGTAATAATCCCCACGTGTCAAGGGCAAGACAAGATGGAGGTAATTAAATCAAGGGGGTGGTTTCCCCCATGCTGTTCTTGCGATGGTGAGTGAGTCTCATGAGATCCGATGGTTTTATAAGCATCTGGCATTTCCCCTGCTTGCTCTCATTCTTTCTCCCACCACCCTGGGAAGAGGTGCCTTCCACCTTGATTTTAAGTTTTCTGAGGCCTCCCCAGCCATGTGAAACTGTGAGTCAATTAAACCTGTTTTCTTTAGAAATACCCAGTTTGGGGTATTTATTCATAGCAGCATGAGAATGGACTAATGCACCAATACTTATAAATATCTGCTGTGGAATATTTCCTGTGGCAAGTGTGTGTTGTGGCAAAGTAGAGGGAGGCACAGAAATAAGTAAAATGTTATTAAGAGGAAAACTTCAGACAAATTAAAGTTGTCTAAACAGAGCTTAATTGAGCAAAGAATGATTCATGAGTCAGGCAGCCTCCCAAACCAGGATAGGTTCCAAGAGGCTCTGGTGCTGCTGTGTGGTTGAAGATTATTTATGGACAGAAAATGGAAAATGACATACAGAAAGCAGAAGTGAGGTACAAAACAGCTGGATTTGTAGTTGACCAACCAGCTTCATCTTGTCTGCTGCCCAGAAAAGCCAATGCACCAAGAACAGCATATTTTGCAACAAAGAAAGCATTTAATAATTGGAGGGCCAGCCAAGTGGAAGGACAGTAGATAATTGCCAAGTCTGTCTTCCCAATAATTCAGAGGGTAGGATTTTTCAAGAATAGTTTAATGGGCAGGGCAGTGGGGAATGGGGAATCTTGATTGGTTGGGTTGGGGATGGAATCATAGGTAGTTAAAGCTGTCTTCTTGTGCAGAGTTAGTTCCCTAGGTGGGGATGACAAGACCACTTATGTCAGTTTCTTGGTATGGGTTAGTAATCTTGTTGGTGCCAGCTGGTCTATCAGAATGAAGGATCTGAAAAATACTTTAAACAATAATCTTAGGTTTATAAGAGTGATGTTATTTCTAGGCACAGCTACATGACTCTTGAACCATAATTCTGACCTGTGGCAAATTTGTTAGTTTTACAAAGGTGGTTTGGTCCCTGAGCAAGGAGGGGATTACTTTCAGAAGAGACTATTATCATCTCTGATTTAACATTAAACTCTAAACTAAATTTCTCCCATAATTAACATGGCCTATGCTCAAGAATGTACGTACACAGATTTTGAGGTTAGAAGCAAGACAAAGTCAGCTATGTCAGATTTCTCTCACCGTCATACATTTTGCCAAGGTGGTTTCATATAGGTTACAGCTTGGTGTTTCTCTTATTTAAATATGATTTGAACAGTTGGCTGCCTTCAATTGGCTGAAACTAAGTTACTGGTGTAAGAGTAGGTTATGATCCGTTTACACATCCAGTTAAGTTATAGTTTACTATGTATGGAGAAACTTTTGGGCCAAACTGATAATATGTAAGGAGGCCGTTTTAGGTTAAGCTTAATTTAACACTGTGTACCTAGTCATGTGTAGCCATAGTGTCTCTCAGGAAACACAGAAGAACAAGCAGAGCTATGCTCAGAGACCCCTAAGTTCAGCTGGGATGGGAGTGTTCAGAGATTTCTTGGAAGTTGTTTGAACTGCATCCTTGAAAGGCCATTAGAAGTTAGCAAACTGGTGTGTCAAGAAAGGGAGGCATGAATCAAACATATTGAAGAGCACATGAAGGTCATGGAGATTAGAAGCTGCAGGTAGACCTGTACATGGAAGGATGGGTAAAGATATGGTGTGGTGATGGCGAGAAAAGGTGCTAGGGACATGAGCAAAAGCTAGAGTATGGAAGTCCTTGTATAACATGCCAAGGCCTTTCAGATCTCTTCTTAAGGTGATGGAGACACTTGACTCATCTTAAGAAGTAGATTGATTGCCTCAGGTTTTCAGCACAGAAAGACCATGATGATGGTGACATGAAAGCCTGCCTGGAATGGGGAAGTCCACACCTTCGAAGGCTTGTGGGAGCAAGAATCTTAGATTGGTTAGAGGAACATGGGGCTTGCTGTCAGACCATGTTTGCGGAATATCTAGGCACTGATGCCCTCTTTCCAGGTGAGAATGGAATGAGAAAAATAGAAACATGAGGGCAGGCCTGAGGTTTGTCAGGTCTTAAGGCATGGTGGAGGAAGGAATATAGATAGAAAAGGCAGACAGGGGCAGGCAGGGAGGAAGGAGGAAAGACTGGGAGAAGGCAAGGAAAGAGGTTTAGAGAGGGCCGGGTTAGCAGTGGTGTCAAATACTTCTGAGGGGTCACATGGGTTAATTGTAAGAGACCATCTGCTAAGTATGAGGACATTGATGATAATTAGCAATAAAATTATTCCAGAGAAGACAGGCATAACTGGGATTGGGAGCAAAGGCAGCATCTGGTGACTCCTCTACTGACACATCTACATTTCTACTCTCCTTTTACCCTCTTCTCGTGGGTTTCCTGTTAGTGATAAGGAAATCCTTGGAAAATGGTTGTTGCAGAAATTCCATCTTCTCTTTGTGAAGCCACATATGTTAAAAGAGTTGCATTCAGTCTTCCTCTTAGAGCCAACTAGGGAGCATCATTACCAAGAGGAAAAACATCAAGTTACTTTGCATTTTGAAACTGAAAAGTAGGCAAAGGAGGTTACATGGATTTACTCAGTTCCAAAAAAATGAAAAGAAAAGAAGAAAAAAAGACATACCGTGATCACAATTTCTCTAAGCAACACCATAAGTGCTATTATCCTCTGTGATTATTTTGACTTGATTTGAAATGTTTATTCAAACACTTACATGAATGACTAATCAAAAGGATTCTTAAAACTGCCTTACATATGTAAGACACCTTCACAATAATAACAAGGTTTGCTGGGAACTTATATTATGTTTTTAATTGCTTTTGTCAGTCAAAACTATCTGCTGAGCCCCCACTTGAAGCTGAATGCTATGCTGTATTTGAGCTGGGGATAGCAATACAGAGAAAGCCCAGGAAACCCTTGATTACTACCAATGCTTGAGGCATGCGTGTTCTGCTTAATTAGATTTTCAGGTGAGCTCCTGCTGAACCCTTTATGAACCATCATAATTTTTGTTTCAAGTTTTAAAGAAATCTTGGTCAAACTTTCTGAAAAGACAAAGACCCTAGCATGACATCTCTTCTCTGGTTCTAATTGAAATAATCAACATGCTCTAAAAATAGGAGAAACCCTGTATCAGTACAGGAAACAGAGGAGGGAAGTCATCCAAGGGGAAAAAATTGAAGACATTTCTACTGGATACAGCCCAGAAAGGCCACAGTTGAAGTACAAAAGCATCAGCTTTGGAGGTAGATGATCAGATTTCATTTCCAGCTTTGCCAACCAGTGAGCCACTGGGCCCCACAGTTTACTGGTGGCTCAGAATTCTCATAAATAAAATGGAGCTGCAGGATCTAATGACTTGCTGAGTCCTCTTTAGTTGTAGGTGTCTATGACACCACATTGGTTAAGTCACAGGCAGTATAAAGTGATTAACAGCATCCGTTCTACAGTAGGCCACATGGGTTCAAATCCCATATATTTTACATTCTGGCTATGTCATGCTGGACAGATCACTTTAAGTCTCTAAGCCTCAGTTTGCCCATCTGTAAAAGGGGTATAAAAATTCCTACCTCTCCAAATTCTTGTGAAGACCAATTTAGATAATATATGTAAAATCCTTAGCAAAATGTCTGGCGTATTAAACACTGAGTAACAGCTATTACTATTATCATCATAGTTATTTATTATACCAAAGGACCATCTCAAGAAAGTTATAATCATTTCTGTGCATACATGTATTCATAAATGCAGTTATTATAACTCTTGTTTGGAATGTGGAAGCAGATATCATCATATGCATATATATGTGTGTGTATACCTATAATATACGTACCTATGTGTGTATTGTTAATCATATATACTGTACACACATGTATATGAAATATATGTGTACATATGTGATAAGGAGATGTTGGAATGATTAGTGACCAAAGACAAAGATGATGAACTTTGAATGGTTTTCCATAGTATATGAATTTTAAGTGTAGTTTTGACAGGATGAAAAAAGTCAGAATAGGTTAGGCAGGAGTCTTATTAGTTTGCATAAAAAGAACAAAAAATACAGTTGGCTAGTTTGTTTAATTGATATATTTAGTAAAAACAAACAAGGAAGCCCAGAAAGGGGCCTCAGCCGCTGCCTTGGCCCAGTAGAGAACCTGTACTTGATTCTCCTCTTCAGGCTTTGGAGACATTTTAGTGATGGGGGTGTCTTCAAAGTCTATCAGAAGCAGCTCCAGAGACACCATCACCCCCATGGATTTGTCTGTTAAACTCCAGCTAGAATCCAAAACTCCCAAGGCAGAATCTAATGGGGTGGATCAGTTACCATTCAATATGGCACACTCTTATTGGGCAGAGTTCTTGGGCCAGGTCAGCTCTGAGGCTGTGGAGTTTCTCGGTTCACATTTGCCTAGAGTATTGTTAGGGGTTGAATTGTGTTTGCCTAAAAGAGGTGTGTTGAAATTCTAATGCCCCTGTGCCTCAGAATGTGATCGGATTTGGAAATAGTGTCTTAACAGAGGTAATCAAGTTAAAATGAGGTTGTAAGTGTGGGCTGTAATCCAATATGGCTAGTGCCTTTACAAACATGAAAAATTTGGACACAGAGACAGACATACATAGAGTGAAGACAATAGGAAGATACACAGGGAGAATGCCCTATAAGGACAGAGGCAGAGACTGAATTATGCTTCCACAAACCAATGAACATCTGGGGCTACCAGAAGCTGGAAGAAGGGATCCTTACTCTACAGATTTATAAGGGAGCAAGGTCTTGCCCACACCTTAATTTTGGACTTCTAGCCTCCGTAACTGTGGGACAACATATTCCTGTTGTTCTCAGCCACCAACTTTGTGGTGCTTTGTTATGGCAAACCTAGGAAATGAATACAAGTAACCTTCCTGGTCTTGTTTTTTGTGGCCAGGGTGGAAGTTCACATCATCCAAACCATGCCAATTCCTGAAGAAGGAGCAGAAGTCAGCTTTTCCGGGGAGGTGGTACGTATTGCAGGAGTGCAGCATTTCGTAGATTGACCAGGGTAGACTTGATTTGATTAAGATGAGGCTTCAGCAAATATCTGATGAGGTTTTATGCCTTGGTGTTTCACAGCATTATTCACTTATATTTAGATGTCCAATTACTCAATTATATGACTAGATAATGTCCAACCAATAGACTGTGATGTCCTCAAGGGTTGGGATCATGTCTTGCTATTGGCAGGCAGTGTTGTAGAGCATTGTGGCTCTGGAATCACCCTGCGTGGATATGAATCCTAGCTCTTCCAGTTCCTTAACTTACGCCTCCATTTCCTCATCTATTAAACGAAGACGATCATATCATAATAGTACTTATTTATTGACCTATAGATCAAGTGAGTTATCTTATATCAGGAAATTAGGTATAATTTCCTGCTGGGGACAAAGTAAATATCCCATCAATATTAGCTATTATATTAGTTTTCATATTTCCCAGAACCTATCATAGGCCACATTATGCATTATGAACTCAATAGATATTTCTTGAAAAATAAGAAAAATCATGTTGTTTTGAGTGAAATTGTTACACTTGGCCAAATTATGTGGGGGAAGACATACCGGGGAGTGCTGGAGATTTTAATCGGCCTAATCTTTGTCTGCAGCATTAATCACTGAGAAATAGAAATGTAGGTCCTCGTGGCCACAGAGCCTCGTGTTTTCTTTAGTGTTTGGTACGGGACCAGGATTGAGACCCTTTGAGCTCTCATGTGTCCCTGACTCCTTTCTTGGGAGTCTAAGAGGCAAGGGACACAGGACAGGCCACTTACAGGAAGCCTGTTACACACCTGCTGGGTTCACAAAAGAGCCATTAGCCACCAGGACTGATGATTCATTGCCTGCAGAGTGATTTGGGAAAGAGGTTTTCAATCCAATCCAGCATAAGACAGAGGGGGAAACAGTTAGCATTTACACTACTGAGAAAAGGGAAAGAAAGAAAAATGATCCATTACTTGTTAACAGAGTAAAGTCTGTGGAATCTTTCTGCTTTTTGCTTGTGGGGGAAAAAAATAGAAAGGCAAGATGATTTCCTTACTAGGTAATGTACAACTGCTTTCCCCTTCCCACTGTTGTTTCCAAACCATTTCACTGATGTTTATTCATCACTTCAAAACTCACACAACATTTATTTAAACTTCTGAAGCAGTGTCAACATTGCCAGGCCACAGAGCCTCTGCCTAATATCACCACAAATTCATATGGACCCCCGGCCAAAACGGTGATATAGAAAGGCCCATTATAAAGCTAGGTGCTCCCTTCTGTTGAAATCCATGGAGACGCTCCCTCTTTGAGCCTTCCACTCTCGGCACTACGTAGACATGAGTCTTTGCAGCAAGTCTGAGGTTTAAAACTTTGTCGTTCAGCAATGTAAACACACACTTTTGATTGACAATTCTTACTTTTAAAGGGAATGGAGCAGGCAAAAAGGTATTTGTGAGTCCCTCTGCAAGACACTCGTGATGCTGTATTTTTAGCCTGGGCTCAGCCCTCTTATTTAATGATTGACAGCTATGGAATCTTCCAGGAACATGATGCCATATCAGCATGACCAGCTCTGCCACTGGTTACTATATCTTCTCTCTCCCTGGCTGGGGTAGCAAGCATTCTCCCATCCTTAAAATGACATGTCAATGGCAGTTCACGATGTGCCAGTATTTGCGGTCTTGGCTGCAGACGCCTTCCAGAGGACAGCACCCCGAGACTGGACAAGAAAGAGCCATGTTCAGGCCAACCTGCTAATGCGCCAGCCCCTTAGCAGAAGAAGTTCCTTTTTCTTGCCCTCATTCTTTCCTTCTGAGAAACTTGCCATCTGAAGTCAAGTGTGTCTCTAACACTTTCAGGAGATTATCACTTTCCTCTTTGTCATCTTTAAAATTTTATTATTGCCTTCAACTCCACCTCAGTTTTCAGGACTTGATCCCATTCTTTTCATTTTGAAAATAGCCCAGGGCCAAGATGGAAAAAGAAACAACCTGCAAACCAATTTTTAAGCAGTTTTTAACTTACCAAAAATGTCAAGTTATTGCACCTTTTAAATCTCAATAGATCTATTTGTAGAAATTATACCAAAATCAGCAATTTCCTTGTTCTCATCTTCCCTCAATCACTCCTCCAATGAGTTTGGGCAGAAGTACCCCTGTGTCCAGGTGGCTGTGGGAGGCCCTGTAATTGGGTGTAATCAGATCCCAGAGGAGCTTTTCTGATGAGGCTGAGATTCTTTTGACAGGAACTTTTGAGAAGTAGAGTCGATGTAATGAAGTCCAGAATTTTCCAGACTCCTCTTAATATATCCATCATGTCCAGCCACATCATTGACATGTTGATTCTCTTGTTTCTGATTTCAGCTGTCAGAGTCAGTAAAATTGCCCCAGCAGCTTTAGCATATGTGGCAGAACACTGACAAGATGTTACTTACACCTAATTAAGGCTGAGAGCATCATAATGGTCCTGGCATCCTAGCAACCTGATTTCCTCTGGTTTCGAGTTTTCTGGATCTTGACCTCAGCACTTTGAAAGTCAGGAGAATTTGATACAGGGACGTTTAGGAATATTGCCATCACCACACTTTGACTTTTATATCAAAATGGAAAACAGCAGAACAAAGAGAATTTGACAAAAGAGATGGAAACATCACACCTAGAGGGTCAGAATGGGATAGCTGACCTGATAAGAATGGCTGGATGGACTAGATGACCTTTGGCTCTTTCCTGCTGTTTTTACTTTGTTTCTGTGAATGGGGGTAAATCCAGCAGGACAGGTAGTAGATGGATAGTAAGAAAAATCACACGCAGGAAAGGGAAAGAGGAAATGAATACTGGGCTTAGCACAATGACTGAATGTGACAGTGCTAAGCTTAATAACAAACAATTGTTTTGAACAATCATTATTAAAAAGGCAGTGGGATATACTCCAGGGAAAAGAAAACATCCCCAGTGCTTGAGTCATTTAAAAGACATTTAGATGGAACCCTCCGCAGTGGCGCAGGCTGGAATTGCTCTTTTTTGGCCTGGGCTGGGGACTGGTGCCCGCCCCGTTCTGACTCTTCAGCCTCTACCTTTGTCCCCTGCTGACGTAAGGCTGCTGTGATGGGCAAGCCATTCCCTCACATGGCAGAGTGAGGTTACCGAAAGCCCCAGGATGTAGAACAGTCTGACCTCTCCTCCACCCCCTCTCCCAGCCCCCTGTAAGAATTTACAAATCCAGTTAAGGGTGAAATTTTGCCATTTCCTCTGTGGAACACAGAGGTTTTATGCGATGACAAGTGAATGGATTTCTTCTCTGCTGAAGTCTCCAATTCTCATACAGTTGCCAGAGGCAGAAAAAAAAAAAATCAGCACTTTGGCAGCAATAAACAGCCTTTTGCTTTCAAAAATGCTTCCAGGTTTTTTTCTTCTCCTCTCTCTTTTTAAAAATTTCTTCTTTTATGTATGTGTGCGTGTAGGAGGGAGAGTGATATTTAGTTTCCTTTTGCTTGGTAGGAGATAAGGGAACATTTGAGATGAAATCACAAATTGTCCAGCTCCTTGTCGGATGGATCAGTGAGGTTTCTCTTCTCTTCCCTCTTTGCAAACTCCAGGGTCTCGTGAATTCCTTGGCAGAGGCCTGTTCTTCTCTTGTAGAGGGTTAGTTACAAAACACATTCATAATGTTCCTGGCTAAATGTCCCAGCCAGGAGTCAAGAAGAACTCAATTTCCTGGCCTGACTTTTTTGGACTCTGACCACTCCAGGTGTTGGGACTGCTCAGGAAATAAGAGGCAGAACATGTGTGCGTGTTTTTTAAAAAAGCACAGAGTGCTTGCTGGGGACCCAGATGCTTAGCTGGGCTATTGGCCTGCAGCACAAAGTAGATTCTGAAAGAAAAAGGAAAGAAAAAAGAAAGTTAATAATCATCGTAAAAGCAAGATGGAAAGTTTCAGGGATTTATGTGATTTGATAGGATAGGCTATTTCTGAGCTTCCTGTGAACCCAGGCGACATCTCCCCTGGGCGATGCATGGATGGGTTATTTCATCATTGGGAAGTTGGGGAGGAGGTTTAATCAAAGGGCTTGATGTTTTGTTGACTTCTTCATGAGAAAAAAGATTTTAAAAAATCAGGTTCATTTGAATACTTAGCAGACTTAATATGTTTAACAAGAAAACGGTTTTACCTTGGTAACAGCCAGGCTCAAACTAGTACCCCTGAGGAACTGACTGTTATCCACTGGAGAATCCTGTGTTTTAAAGTCTTCTTCCTTTCCTTACCTCAAGCTGGAACAGAAGAGCATATCAAACACAAGTGCCTTGCCTAAGCTGTCCATATAGGGCAAACCTCTGGCTTTTCCGATTGGCGCAATCTCCTAGTCTTGTTGGGAAGGCTGAACATCAGGTCATCGTAGAAATTTTGAACTGGAAGGACTGCAGGGTTTATCTTGTCCACCATCACACTCCTAACCACCACCATTTAAGGGATTAGGAAACGGAGACCCAGAGGAATTACATGACTGGCTGAAGGTTCACAGGTGATTAGTAGCATAATTAAATTCCATGACCAGAGGATAATCCTCTTTATTCCTTGCAGAGTTCCTTCCCCTTTACCAACATTTCTTGAAGTATGCACTGTGGAAGAATGCCAATTCTATATAGTATGTTAATACATTTTATGCAAAGCAGCTGTGGGTAGGGAGGAGAGAGAGAGAAAGAGAAAGAGTGATCTTTGAGCATCTTGATTAAAGAACTTTAGAAAATGTTGGATTATGCTAAGTTAAACAGGTTTGTTTACAGTGATATTTCTCTCTTATAATTTGATAACTCTTTTTGGTTGCAGCATCTCAAAAATGACTACTTCTGTAGAACACACTTAGGGTAATATTTCCTGGCATTCAGTTCAGCCCTTTTTCTGACTGGTTGAGTTAGCGAGTTTGTGTGCTTTCACTCATCTTGGCCTATAACTTTTCATTTGTCAACTACCAGGAAAAATGTTTTATTTTGGAATGAACATGAACCCTGCTTCCAACCTCAGTCCTGGCACATCTATTCGTATCTCCTCAAATCAAACATTAACCTCTCTAGGCCTTAGTTGTTTCATGTGGAAGATGATGATTTGGATTCCATGATCCATAAGGTCCCTTTGATTAATTTACTATTTCTGAGTTTGAAACGCGGTTGTTTTCTGCCTGAGCCTGGAGGAAACATGAAGGTAGAGGAGATATGCCCAGTCTCCCACTCAGGAAGTTGATCTTAAGCTCTCAGGTTCTAAGAGATTTTTGTATGGAAAGATTGTTCTCAGCAGTAAACAGCCCAGAAAAAGTATCCTAATACAAGTATGAGAATAATTCATAATGGATAGCCTGGAATCCTAAAATTCAGAGTTTCAGGTAAAAATTTCTAAAACATTAATGAGAAAGAAAAGGTATATCCTAAGTGTTTGTATTTCAGAGACAGCAAAGGCACTTTGAATTCTGGACTGAAGTCTACGTGGGAGCTTCCCTTCACCACTGCAGTTCCCTCTATTGCTGGTTCTAATGTGCACATGCAGTGTGCTCTTGGTACCTGGGCTGAAATTCTTTTTTTTTTCTGAGACAGAGTCATGCTCTCTCATCCAGACTGTAGTACAGTGGCATGATCTCAGCTCACTGCAACCTCCATCTTCTGGGTCTAAGCAATTCTCATGTCTCAGCCTCCCAAGTAGCTGAAATTACAGGTGCATGCCACCATGCCTGGCTAATTTTTGTATTTTAGTAGAGATGGGGTTTCATCATGTTGGCCAGGCTGGTGTCGAACTCCTGACTTCAAGTGATCCTCCCACCTTGGCCTCCCAAAGTGTTGGAGCTACAGGTGTGAGCCACTGTGCCCAGCCTGAAATTCTCAAGAGTGGCTGAAAAATATGAAGTATAATCTCAGTCCATTTTAGCAGAATATATGATTGCTTCCTGTAAGTAGGGTTGAAAGGGGTGTTTATAGAAAACATCAACAATAAAATCGAATGCTTGTCTATGGAAAATTCCCATTAAAACTGATAGGCGTTCCTCTCAGGTACTAAGATTCCTCAGGTACCTGCCTGAGGTCCTGGGGCATCCAGATAATCATAGATCATAATTTCTCCTCGCCAGTTTGCATGTTTCATTTAGGTATTCTCCAAGAAGAGGGGTCCTTTTAAAGAATGAGTACCAAGCATCCACTCTAAAAGGAAGATGGAGAAAATCAGTGGAAGGCCTTCCTGTTGGGTATCATGTGGATTTGCCCTTGACTCTTGGGTTCACTCAGAGTCCTCTGGTGTCCCGTTTCCAGCTGAGCTGTGCATGCACCCTGGGGATTCAGTGGAAGAGGTGACATCTGCTGACCCTCAGTCATTAATCAAGCTGCCTGCGCAGAACCATTTCCCAGGCAGGGCTGCAGCTCTTGGGAGCTGCTGAATCAAATGGCGAAAGGCAAGAGCTTATGCCCTGTCCCTGAGTTCTTGAGAGGAATTAGATGACGGAGATGGGAGGGAGCTGATGGTAGGTATGAGAGTAAAGAAAAGGGACTTGGGGGAAGCTGAATTGGGGGGATACGGCTGTCCTTTTAATTGTGGGAATTTTGGGGTACATATTCATCATTCATACTGACTGATCAAACTACAATCCATTGACTTCAATACTGTGTTCGGTTGAAAAGGGCTTACCAGAAGACCTGTACCTTCAGCCTGAGGCTGCCTTGTGACATAGGGTGCCATCTTCCTCCTCTTTAACTCTAGAGGCAGCTTGCCCTTGGCTGTTTTCTGAAGGGGACCTTTGAATCCCAAGGGTGGAGGGTGTGGCCTTTGAGTTGTAACTACCAAGTAGCAACTCGTTAACTTGGTAGCAATTTGCTGCCAAACACCTGTCTTGCTTTCAGGATCAATCTGAATCCAGCAGTGCTGAGAAAACCCAAGAGCTACATGGCTGACATTTCCCATCAGAGAGCCAACAGGTCAGGTAGAAAAGCCGGGGCCCTCCATTCCTGATGTTCCCATCTTGAGGGAACATTCTCATCATCCTGCAACTGGTAACAATTTTCTAAAATTAGAGTTTTTCTGTTTCATTCTCTCCCCTCTCAGGGCCTCTGGCTTTGCCTTCCCGCCCACCAGCCCTGGTTAATGGAGCTTTTGTTCTGCCTGATGCTGCCTTGCTAATCAGGGTGTATCATATGGGAGCTATCAGGAGAGTGGGGCCTGCTTCAAGAAGGAACACAGGTAATCTATGAGTAAGCCTTTGTGGTTCGGTGACAGAATGACATCCTAAAGAGGGTGGATGGGGTCTACGGATGTACGAAACTAAGAATAGAAACCTGTTAGCTCTCACTCAAGGGTTTTCAGTTTTCAGTTTTCATTAACCATGACTTCCTACACCTCTCTAATATGGAAATGTTTGTGGGTTTTTCCAGCTTCCCAGATCCCTTCCTGCTTTGAAGTGAGCTGTCATTTTCTAGATTGTTGTTGCCTGGGAAACTGTGGCCCAGTTTTGGCCTCAGAAGGCATTTTAGTGGGCTTGAAAGACTTTCCAATTGCTACCCTTCCAGTAGGGGTCATTGCTCACAAAGCCATCTCCCTCTAAACAGCTCCATTTCAGCACAAAAAGTAAATGGAGCAGGAGGCTGTGTTTACAGGTTGGAGCAGGTTTGCATCAAATACATTTCTGAAAAATGCCTTGAAGTTCAGTGTTTTGTTGTAATTTCCTAAAGGAAAGAAAAGCTATCATTCATTCATTCATTTATTCATGTATTCAATACACGCTTATTAACATTGTCCTAGGTGCTAGTAACACATGAACAATATGAACAAACTCTCCAAGTTCCTTCTGACTCTCAGGAGAGTCAGACAATAAAAATACCCAGACAAATAAACAAGATGATTGCTTTTATGATAAGAAGCACTGTTTGAGTGCAGAACACAGTAAACTTGTGTCAGAGTGTTCTTTACTCCCAAATTATGACAGAAATGAGACTTTTGTATTGTGCTTTACAACTAGCAAAACCTTTTCATCTATATCATCCTGTCCTCAGAACAACCTCATTGGAGACACAGTGAGTATTATTATCACTTTACAGATGAAGCAATAGAAGCACAGAGAGTTTAAGGGACTTGCACAAAATCACATGTCGATAAACTATAGACCCAGTACTTAAATCCAGATCCTCTCACTCTAAATTTAGTGCTCTTTTTCCCTACTTTTCCAAGTCTCCACATCTCCAAGATTATGGGGTTCATGAGAGTTACTTTGATAACAGTCAGGGACTGATGATTGAGCAGAGAGAGGAAGGCTGGTTAGTGGGGAGGCCTGGGGAGCCCTTGAGCCAAGAATGAGTTTTTCACAAGAGCAGGAAAGTTCCTTAAGTGGCCTTTGGCTTTGCAGAGGCTCTGCTTCATCTCTTCTTGACGTTGTCCCTGGGAAGAGGGGAGCTGGGGTGGATGCGATGTGGAAGGAAGGGAAGGTTGTCATTTCAATGTTGTCTGTTATTCATCCACATAGCCCCTGGGGCCCTATTTTCAGACTTGTCTACTTGCCCAGAAAGGGGCAGGCCCAGGATTCACAGAAATTAGAAGCACATACACTTGGCCTGGCCAACGGCAATGATGAGGAGAGATGCATGCCGGTTTAAACCAGTGCCTTCAATGCTCAGGAACAGCATAGCTCCAGGAAGAGCAGGGAACTCTTTTCTGTCTGCTTAAAAGTGAAGGCCTCTAATCAGAATCAGAGCTTCACTGAATGTTAGAATTGCAATGAATTTTGGCTACGACAGTCCAACAACATTATTTCACAGACAAAGGACCGAGAGGTAGTGTGACTTTGCCAGAGTCATGCAGTGATTTAGTGAATACCAGAGCTGGGGCAGGGATGCAGCCCTTCTGACTCCTGATGCTTTGTCTCTCCTCCTCATCAGGTTGCCTTTAGAGTTGGCTACAAAACTTAGAGCTTGGTGATGGCTCAGGCACAAAAGAGCTGGCTGTACTTGAGGCTGATTTCCACTCTACCTGTGACTATTACATTCAAGGTAGTGAACCCTTGAAGCCTCTGGCATCCCAATCCCGTGATTACTGCAGAGAAAAGAGGTAAATCAAGATCTGCTTGGGAAACAGCATCATCATCAGTTCTGGCATGTGCATCTAAGCAAGGCGTACCTCTCAGGAAGGATCTCACTCCCTGTTGTAACTGTATCATACCTTTTACAAAAAGTCACTTTGAGGTCACTTTTTTTTGGTCCAGTATTTCAATACATTAAATGCAATTACTTCATTGTTGATTTACCTGTCATTACAGGCATGTGTTTGAACATGATTTATTGAGTGAGTTTTGTGCCAGTTGACTTGCAATAGATTGCACAATATTCAAAGGGGCTCATTTGCTTGGCATTACATTAGAGGCATGATGATTGCAACACAAAGCAATGTAAATGAATTCTGAGAGGCTCCATCATTCATGTTGTCATGTACTGAATCCTATTATTATTTATTACCATAATTGTACTGTGTTTCCTGGGGCGATAAATTAGGACTGATGGGCCTTACTGACAGTCAAGGGCTGGACTCGCTCTATATAATTTAATAGGGATACCGTAGGGTCTGTGTGTTTGGAGGAGATTTTGGTAGTGGTTAAAAAAAAAAATGAAAGTTTTTTTTTTTTTTTTTTTTTTTTTACAAAAAGTATAAAAACCTTCCAAAGTTTTTTTTTTTTTTTTTTGTCCTCTCTCTCTTTAATGCCTTGGCTGCATTTTAAAGTCTTGATAAAAGCTGAGTTATAAGAAAGAAAAGTTCTGTCTTTCAACACAAGATGGTTAGAGCTCATTGCCTCATGCCACAGTCCTTGCCACATCAAACACTGGTGGGTGGCATTAACTCTCAAACAAACCCGGCATTATCATGCCTAAGGAATCTAGAATCGCTGCAAACCCAATGGTCAGCATGATGGCAGCCCTAGGAACTTAGCATATTACCATATTAAGTCTGATGGACCCTTGGGGATCTGATCTGATCTGACAGGCCAATATTTCTGAAGAAATTGAAGGGTCTGTTTTCCTAGAACAACGGAATAGGAGCATTGCAGATTATAGATACAAAAGTGCTGTACAGGATAGAAATGTCTGTGCAAATACCAGCAGAATGTATTATTAAAATCACACAATGGGGCTGGGCTCACTGGCTCACGCCTGTACTCCCAGCAGTTTGTGAGGCCAAACTGGGCGGATCACTTGCGGTCAGGAGTTCGAGGTCAACCTGGCCAATGTGGTAAAACCCATCTCTACGAAAACTACAAAAATTAGCCGGACGTGGTGGCACGTGCCTGTGGTCCCAGCTACTTGGGAGGCTGAGGCAGGAGAATCACCTGAACCCAGGAGGTGGAGGCTGCAGTGAGCCGAGATCATCCCACTGCACTCCGGTCTGGGTGACGGAGCGAGACTCCATCTCAAATCAATCAATCAATCAAATCAAATCAATCAAATCAAATCAAATCAAATCATACAATACAAGTGCTGGAAGGGATCTCAGAGATGACTCACGTCAACCATCTTATTTTACAGATGAGAAAACTGAGACGTAGGGAGGGCACAGCCAACAAGAAAGAAGAGTCGTTAGGAATACACACTGCACTCTAATTCCAGGAGAACTGTAATCAACTGGCCTTTTGATTTGAGTGATGTCTAAGGAGCATGAGGAGTTATAAAGCAGAGACCTGGCCATTCCACAGGGGGCAGTCAAAAGAAAAGCCCTGAAACATCACTCTTTTGTCCAACTAGAAAGGAGTGTGACTGTTAATAAGGAGAGGTAGTAAGTTGTTAGTCAAATGGTGTTGGCCAAGAATCTTTTGGAATCCCTGTTTTGCATATATTCCGTTGGATCAATTTTATTTCAGAAAATAATCAGTCTGTCTTTGGGCCCTGGGTCAGCGGCCAGGGATTTCATAATCCCTGGGGAAATAAACTATTTGACAGTTTACACATGTGCCTTTTGTCCTCTGTCCTTATCTATCACAATTACAAATTTGGGAGCTTAATGTATGCAAAGAAGGGATGTCTGTGGAATGAAACTCGGAAAAGAAGTTGAATTCTGTTTAGGAAGTTAGGATAGAATAGAAACCAAGGAAACCAGGGTCGCGTTAGCCTTATATACATAATCTCCTCAGTAGAGACACTATCTAAGTAGTTTTATTTTCTATTCCTCAAGAGCTTAAAGGAAAGATTTCATCCTACTTGTCTACATTCAGCTGTGTTTATAAGTGCCACTAAATGGTTTTATTCAGATTGATTTAGGCAGGGCCATAAAATCAATGCATTGCCACCTAGTCGATCTGATTGGGTTGTTAAAACAAGTGAACTAATCAGACTACTACTTCTTAAAAATCAGATCAGATCATCTGTGTATGATTTGCCTGTCCCCTGGGCAACTGGCATGGTAATCAGAAATCAAGCCCAAATAAACTCAGTCAAATGCTTCATGCAGTTCTGGCCTGAGCTGGCCCCATCTCTATAGGTAAGGGACAAGAAACATCTCCATGTTTGACCAGTTGCATGCACAATCTGAATGCCATCCCATGCACCCCATTGGGTTGGAAATGGCAGTGGACTCTCGGCATGTTCGTGCCTTTCAACAGGTAGCAGAGTCTTTTGTTTTACAGGATTAAGGAGCAGTCTGAGGCAGCAGCAATCAAAACAAAGCAGGTATAAAGCCATTAGGAAGTGGAAAGGAGTGAGCAGTTGCTTTTTATTTCACCCCTGAAATGGGGAGCTGGATTTGCAAGCAGACCCCCCATGCAGAGTGGGCCTCATCACTACTTCCTGGCTTCTTCAGGGCCTCAGTCAAAAGAAAGTCTGCATCTAGCTTCCTTATTGGCTGACAGTCATGATCAAAGGGCTCATGATGAAGAGGAGCCAAGTGATCATACCATTAGCAAAAGGAGTCTCCAACTTGGGCTTTAGGTTCTGATTCATAGGTTTTAAAAGACCCTGGCTTGTGGCCTAAGTAGATACAGTCAGTGTTTCTCCATCAAAAAATTGTTCTTGCTGGTGTCCTGGATTTTTGCAGAACTAAGGAAATTAACCAAGTGCTTTTATCTATTTATATCATGGTTGTTGCCATATTAGTCCATTAGAATAAAATTGCCCCCACCAAAACATGGACTGGATAATAGCATTATTAGGAGAAAAAGTCCCAAATTATAAGGAATTATTATTTTGACATTAAAACAGAAAACCCCATTCTGCATTGTTTGTGAGATGATGTACTCCGGTGCAGTTAGATTTCTGTGTGTTTAATAGAGGAAGCCCTGACCTGTCCAGGATTCAAAGGCTCAAAGCCATTTGCTTTGTCTTCAGGCCACTGGCCTGGGATTCACAGTTGCAGCAACTCACCAGACAGGAAAGGCTGACAAAATAAAAAGAAAGCAGTAACTCTGGGTGACTATGAATACATTTAAGAAGGTAAATAAGGCCAGCCATGGTGGCTTAGATCTATAATCCAAGTGCTTTGGGAGGTCCAGGAGGGAGGGTTGCTTCAGGCCAGGAATTCAAGACAGATCTGGACTACTTAGCAATACCCCATTTGTACGAAAAATAAATTTTTAAAAAGAAGGTACATAAGACAATATGGAAGATATTGGGGAAAGTCTACGCTTGATAGTCAGTGGCCCGAATCCATCATGATGTGAGTTATTTATGTTCTAGACTGGGATGAATGTACTCAAAATTTACCCCTTTTAACACTTTCTTGTACCATTTTTGATGGCTTGTGAAAACATAATTGAAAATAATTAAAATGTAAACATTCATTGTGTTTAGGAATATTCATAGCTCCCATTTCCTCCTTCCTGCTAGCACGCACACGCACGTGCACACACACACACACAGAGTAGGAGAGAGAAACTTGATCATACTGTGTGTGTGTGTGCTATTTTAAGTTTAAATCAAGCCAATGGCAGTCAAATGGAGGCCAGGTGTTTTCTCTCAGGTACTAAAATGATACAAAATAAGCGAATTTGCTTCAGGCAACAGGACACCATGGGAGCCCCAAACCTGTGGCCTTTCCTTTGGAAACTCCTGTCTTAGAAGTTGCCTGAGCTCCTGTCCACTTCATGAGCTGGTTCCTTTCTTTGCATTCCTGTAAGGCACCTTGCTCCTAAGGTCCAGGCAACGTTTTGATCGGTAGTGCCCCTGTCAGCAAGTCTTACCAGCCAGGCAGAAGATGGTACTTCCCTTTGTTCCTTGCCCACCACTAGGCAAGCTTACTGAAATGCATCCATGTAGTTTTTTTTGCAGTAGCTGACCTTGTAGATGGTAGCAGTTAAGGGGTCAGAATGCGGTAGGTAAGAGGAGTGGCTGACATGGAAACCCTGTGGTCAGCAGATCACATTTTCAGGGCCTTTCCTCTTGGAGGAGAAAGCTCTGATGTGGCCAGGAGTCCCAGTGGAGGAGTGGTTGGGCTGAATAAATGAGCTTGTGTTTTGATAGAAACAAGCCTGGTTTAAAGTCATGACTCTGTTCCTTGCTGTGAGATTTAGGGCAAATCAGGGAATCACTGAATATCATCTTTCCTGTTGCAGTGATGAATGAAAGCCCCTGTCATCATGTAGTTTAATACTGGCGTTGCTCTTTTTAGGAGTACTAGACGAGTACTAGACGACTGAAGTCTGCTGTGAGGTTTATAGCTTAGGGAGAAGATGAGACAGGTGGACTTGGAAAGAACAATCTTCAGGGGTTAGTAGAAAAGCTGAATTCTGACTCTTTGACATTTTGATGTTCTAGAACATCTCCATCCAGTAGAACTTTCTGTGATGATGGAAATGTTCTATATCCGCCATTCCTCAACATAGTAGTCACTGGTCACCTGTAGTTATTGAGCCCTTGAATGTGGCCAGCACAATTTGGGAACTAAATTTTTAACTTTATTTCATATTAGCTGATTTAACTTTAAGGAGCCATGAATGGCTGTAGGGCTGGTAGCTGCTGTGTTGGACAGCACCGTGCTACCACAGTGGTTCTCAAATCAGGTTGCATATCTGATTTTTTTTTTTTTTTTTTTTTTTTTTGAGACAGAGTCTCACCACTCTGTTGCCCAGGCTGGAGTGCAGTGGTGCAATTATGGTTCACTGCAACTTCGACCTTCCTGGCTCAAGTGAGTCTCTCACTTCAGCCTCTGGAGTAGCTGGGACTATAAGCACATGCTACCACGCCCAGCTAATTAAAAAAATCATAGAAACATGGTCTCATTATTGTTGCCCAAGCTGGTCTGGAACTTTGGGTTCAAGCAATCCTTCTGCCTCTGCCGCCCAAAGTGTTGAGATTACAGGTGTGAGCCACTGCACCCAGAGCTTCTGAAGATATTTCAAAAGTACTGGTGACTTGATTCCACACCACACCACTTAAATCCGAGTCTCTGTTGTGGGCTCCTTGCATCAGAAGTTGTCAGAGTTCCTCGTATGTGAGTGTAATGTTCAGTCAGAATTGAGAACCGTGGCTCAGGGACAGTTAGGGGTGCCACGCTGTAGGTGCCTGTGTTAACCGTAGCTCTTTTCTTGTTGGACAGGGGTGTGATGGAGAATGACTTGCTCTGGAAGATCTCTGCTTGGGTTTTCTCTGTTGAGAATTCTAGAAAGTTTGCTCTTGGGACAAATTCTGGGTGCCTCCAACTTGGGCAGGCTAAGAGACCATGCTTTTCTTAGTCTTGGATGTGTACTTCCCTTGGCTGATAGGATGAAGGAGGACATCTTAGTGGGGAGGGTGACAGTTTGGATGAGGGTAAGTGGAAGGAATGTGGACCCATGGTCCACAATGAGGATGAGAGGCTTTCTTTTCAAGTTCTGAATAACTTTTCCTCTTATACTTGCATTTTCCTTAAAGCTTCACAAAGGAAAGTTTCATTTCATATAGGTAGTAGGAGGGCTTTTAGTTGGACACCGGGATGTCCTATACTTTTACCTCCTTGTAGAGAAACAGCAGTATTGATAACTTGAAAGCCAATTAGTTCAAACAGGAAAAGCATTGTTGGGACTAGAGAAGCCAGAATGGGGTTTTAATGAAAAACACATTTTATTTTTAAAGTAACTGGTTTTATGTTTATTCCAGAAAAAGTCCTCAGGGTGTAAAGAAGAGAAATGCAATAAAATGATAATGAGGAGGCCCAGGACCCGCACAAGGGCACCGCTGCAAGTAGTTACTTCAAGGAAACTTCCTGCTGCGTGTCCAGCCCTTGGTGGTGGTGCCCAGCGGCCCGTATTCTTACCCCAAATCAATGTGTGCAGAGACAGCCCTGCAAAAGCTGAGAGATTGTGTGCCCAGAGAAATGTTCCAGGAATAGAAACAGAGGGCGGAGGTAGGTTTCCTTCTCTCCTCCAGTCGCCCGCTAGAGTGGGCGGTCCCTTTGGTGTCATCGCGCTGTCTTCACAGCCCACTGCGCTCCAGGCCTGTGTGCCCATGGCGGTCTTCGACCACGAGAGAGCCATGAGTCCCAAGCCCCAAGGCCAGGTCCGAAGCGGGCTGATGTGCGCCCCTGGCTTTGTTGCCCAGACCCTCACCACAATCCCAGCATCCCACCACTCTACTGCGAGAAGAGGCAAGGGAGGAGATGCATACCTCAAAGAAGGAGCAGATTTCATTCAAAGCCCAAGGGAGACCAGGGATCCTGGTCCCGGACTCCGTGTCAATTGATTCTTCCTGGAAAAGACAATTGGCAGCACCTTGACCTTGTTTTTACTGTATGGGTCGAGTGGCAGTGCTGGAGAAAAAGTCCCCAAAGAGCATATCGTCCTAAGGAAGAGTCAACACCTGCTAACAGTTTCTCTTGTCATACTAAGCCTCAAGCCCTGAACACCATTGCTCAGCAGCACTCACGGTCTTGGTACTGTTGCCTGGTGTAACTACACAACTTCTGGGCTGATGACGCAACAACACGTGACATGTAGTATCTCATTTAATTCTTGCAACTGTAATTATCCCCATTTCATGACTTCCATTTGAAGGAAAGATTAAGTGGCTCATCCTACAACACAATTAAGTGGTTTGTCCCAGAACTGGTGAAGAGATTGAGAATTTGAACTCTGCCGAGCTCCGGAACCTGCGCTCCTAAGGGAGGAATGGGCTGGAGCTCCCCCAAGTGGTCGTCATGTAAACCCAACACTTCCTACATTCATTGATTTCTGCCCAATTTACTTTCCTCTTTTGTTAGTTGCTCACAAGTGCCTCCTCCATCCTCTTCTTCCCAAGCCCTGGTCATTAAAGTCAAAGTCTTAAATCTCGGATTCCACTCTCCCCGCACCTGGACCCTTATTTTCATCCCTATCCAGTGAGTCTTAACCTCTTGTCTTAGGTTTGTCTAACTTGAACCTGTACAACCTATTCCTTGAGATTCTATATTTTAAAAACCTGCCCAGATCTTGTCAAAAAATTATTTGTACCTCTTTCTGCTTCTACCATTAGGTGACCGTTGCCTTTTCTCTGAAGACATCATTTCTCGTAATCTTCTCAACGTATCTTTCTCTTATTCCTGTCCCCTAACTGAACGGAAGTGGAATCGGCTCTTCCCTTCTCTCCGGTACTTCTCCCGTCCATTGTCTTGTGATTATTATCCAAGAGCTTTGCTGGTGTTGGACTCCATACAGCACTTTCTAACACTTTCTTGCTTTCCTGAGTGACCCCAGCATCTGGCTCACAGCCTTCCCTTTCCTTGCTAAAATCCGAGCGACTCCGACATCAAAATTGATCATCTTCCCAACTTGTACTCAGGCAGAGTTCACTTCCCCAGGGAGTTCTATCTGGCTTCCATGGAGCTGTCCACCTGGCTGTCTCATTTTTAAACAGCTTTATTAAGACGTCATCGACACATAAAAATGTATATATTTAAGATGTGCAACTTGATGTTTTAGTATACATTATTAAATTATCACCACAATCAAGCTAAACATATACATTACCTTTGCATAGTTGCCATTGTTTGTGTGTGTGTGTGTGTGTGTGTGTGTGTGTAGTGAGAGGATTTAAGATCTGTCCTCTCAGCAAATTACTAGTATACAATACAGTTCTGTTAATTAACATCACCATGCTGTACATTCGGTCTCTAGAAATTACTCATATTTCATAACTGAATCTTTGTATCTTTTGGCCAGTATCACCCTATTTCTTCCTCGATCAGGCCCTGGAAACCACTATCCTACTATCTGTTCCTATAAATTTGACTATTTTCAATTTCACATATAAATGAGATCATGCAGGATTTCTCTTTCTGTGTCTTGTTTGTTTCACCTAGCAAAATGTCTTCCAGCTTCATCATGTTGTGGCTAACAGCAGGATTTCCTTCTTTTTAATAGTATTCTGTTATACACACATACACACACACACACACGCACACACACACCACATTTTCTTCATCCATTCATCTGTTGAAAGACTTTAGGTCATTTCCATATCTTAGCTTTGTGAATAATCCTGTAATGAACATGGTAGTGCAGAGAACTCTTTACAATCCTGATTTCATTTGCTTTAGATACCAAGAACTAGGATTGCTGGATCATGTTAGTTCTATTTTTAAGTTTTTGGGGAACCTCCATATTGTTTTCCATAATGGTTTTACTAATTTACATTCTCACCAGCAGTGTACAAGGGTTCTCTTTTCTCCACAGGGAAAGAGTCCCATTTACATTAGCAACAAAAACAATAAAATACTTAGAAATTAACTTAACCAAAGAAGTAAAGGTCTTATACACTGAAGCTTACAAAGCATTCATGAAAGAAATTTAAAAAGATACAAATAAATGGGAAGATACAAGTCCTATATACCCGGATTGGAGGAATTAATATTGTAAAGATGCCCATACTCCCAAAGTGATCTACATATTCAACACAATCTCTATCAAAATCCCAAAGGCACATTTTATAGAAACAGAAAATATATTCTTAAATTCCTATGGAATCAAAAGGACCCTGAATAACTAATCTTGAAAAAGAAGAACAAAGCTGAAGGCATCACACTTCCTGACTTCAAATTATATTACAAAGACATAATAAAAAGTATAGTACTGGCATAAAGACAGATGTATATACCATTAGAACAGAATAGACAACCCAGAAATAAACCCATGCATCCAAGGATGCCAAAAAATACATAATGAGGAAAGGATAGTCTCTTCAACAAATACTGTTAAGAAAACTAGATAACCATATACAAAATAATGAAATCGAACCCCTATCTCACACCATACCCAAAAATCCTCATAGTCTTCACATTGAGTAGGCTGAGGAGGAGGAGGAAGCAGAGGGGTTGGTCTTGTCATCTTGGGGCAAGGCAGAGGTAGAAAGAAATCTCTGTATAAGTGAACCTGCACAATTCAAACCCATGTTGCTCAAGGGTTGGCTGTGTTTGGTTCTGCCTTGTGTTATAGTAAGGTCTTATCTCATTAGCAGACCATGTGCTCTAGAGGAAGAGTAGGCTGAAGCTGCTGCTGTTCATTGTATCTCCTGAAACATGTAGCACAAAGTCTTGTGTAAAACTGGAACACAAGACATACACTTTATTAAATGGAATAATTGTTTTATTGCCATTTCTTATCTTATCTTTCCAGTTGTACTTAAATTCAGGAAGTGTAAGGCATTCCTAACAAAGTGCCTTACGTTTGATGTTAGTAAGGGTTTGTTGCTTGGTTTATTGGCTTATTGAGCAAGAGAGAGCTAGGTATAAGGATAGTGAAAACACTCAGATCTTAAAGCTACTTGTTGTGGGACTCCAGGCAAGTCACTGCACATTTTTAAGCTTCAGTTTGATCATGTAGAAAAGGAGGGTTAAACTAAATGACTTTCACATGACTTTCTGGTTCCAAGAAATTTTTCTAAGCCTTGCTGACTCCTTCAGGGTTCAACCCAGGCTGGGTTGGAAGCAAAATAATCCAGAGGACCCAGTGTGCCAGGCTAGCATAAAGAAGTTAGGAGAGAAAGATGTTTTGTTATGTTGAAATGCTGGATTATAAGAGATAGAGAATAAAAAAGAAAAAAGGAGAGAGAGAGATTCTGGATACTGGGGAGAGAGGGTGAGCTCAGACAGAAGGGTGAGAACTTGAAGCACAAGAAAGCTGATAAAACAGTGGTTCTCAATGTGGGACAGGATGGAGAATAACTGCCACTCCTAGGGGAGGTGGGATTTCACCCATCATTGTAACTGGCATTTAGTAGATGGGAGCAAGGGGAATAGACATCTTGCAATATACGGGTCAATTCCATACATGAAAAAGTTACCCATTTCACATGTAATTTTCAAATATTTCACTGGACATACAGTTGGGTGAAAGACCTATTTGGAATAATCTAAGCCTAAATCTATATTGTGTGTAAATTCAAAAACATTTTTGCACTGTTTGAATGCTCCCTGAACCTTTCAGTAAAGCATCAGTTTTGTAAATTGACAGAAAATAGGATGGCATGATATTGGCACAAAGCACACAGATGCTGAGGAATGGATATAAATAGAGATCAAAGTGACTTTCTAGAGATCTCATCTCTAGGACACGGTGACAGTGGACTCTCTGCTCAATCACACATTCTTGCTGTGTCACTCAAGATGCAAGGATGGCATCATATGGCACTTCTCCAAGAGTTGTTCATTATTTTAGAAAATATATCACTAACAGAGATGCCACTGTGTTATTTTAGATCACAATAAATATATCAGCAACAGTGTTCATTTGTGACTGGTACATTCCTGGTGGCTGCACATAGAGGAGAAGGTTTTTGGGTACTGCTGCCTCCCAGGGAAGTCATGCTTGAGTACTGACATATTGCAACCATTTCCTTGAATTTCCCCATCATATGATTAAAAACAGAGTGCTATATGACTTTCAAACTTACGTGTTTAGGTAGGTTATAACTTTGTGGGTTTTTTTGTTTCTGTTTTTAGAGACAGGATCTTGCTCTGTCACCCAGGCTGCAGTGTAGTGGCATGATCATAGCTCACTGCAGCCTTGAACTTCTGGCCTCAAGCGATCCTCCCCCAGCCTCTCGAGTAGCTGGGACTACAGGCACACGCCACCATGCTTGACTAATTAAAAAAAAAATTTTTGTGGTAGGGACAGGGTCTTGCTATGTTGCCCAGGCTGATCTCAAACACTTTGCCTCAGCCTCCCAAAGTGCTGGGATTACAGGCATGAGCCAGTTGTGCCTGGTCAGCAGTTTATATTTTTTATAAATTTCTTCAGGATGATAAAAAAAACAGTTTAAAAGAGTTAAACATAAAAAGGACATTAGATTACGCAGACATGGAATCCATTGTATTTGCACTCTAATCAGGACTGAGTTAGTATTTGATTCTGTTCTGTAGACTTGCAAATGCTTAACTTATACAAATGCTTAACTTATACGTAGTTCATAAGTTTCTTGTATCTTCACATAAATTTTAAAAAAGCCAAAATTCCTTTCTACTAGTAATTAATATTTGTATAATGTTTTATTATTCACTGAACACTTTATTTAAAGTATTTCATTTGATTCTCAAAGTCATCTCATGATGTAGGTACTGGTCACTGCTATTATCCTCATTGTTTGCTGAGGAATTGATGTAAATAGAGATCAAGGTAACTTGTTAGAGGTCTCATCTCTGGGACACAGTGACACTGGACTCTCTCCTCAACCACACTTTCTAACTGTGTCACTTAAGCTGGAATGATGGCATTACATTAGCACAGAGCACACAGATAAATAAACATGGATCAAACATTGACTCTGAACCTCAAAGGAGTTCAGATCTCATAGAATTTCCTTGAGAATAAAACAAGGTAACGCACACAAAGTATTAAGAACAGAACTTGCCACATGAAAGGTACTCAGTTCATGAAAGGTACTTATTACTTCCCTTCCATATGCCAAGGCTTGTAAGAAGGTCCCGTAGTTCTTCTCATGGATGCTGTAAAACCAAGGCACTAGAGTGTCATGGAGAGCTAGAGGCATCGAGTCTATAAGTGAAAAACATAAGTCAGGTTCATATGTTAATAGAAAACTTTTTTGCCCCATCAGTGGTCAAGACATATTAAAAGACCAATTTTAGCATTCTTTCCAGGCTAGGTTTTTAAATGTTTTTCTTCTTGTACCATCCTTGTTAAAGGGACTATGCTCCCCTCAGCTCATAGCTAATAGCAACTGGAGGTTGACCGTTGTGGGTCACGTATGGATCTGTAGTTAACTCTTTATTCAACGGCCTTGGTGGGAAACTTGGCAAACAGGAAGGTGTCTAACCCAGCCATGGAAATCTCAGAGGAGTCACTGAGGCCTCACCACACGGCTCTGAGTTTCCTCCCACCCTCATCTCCCAAGCATGGACCCAACCTGAATAAATAGAGCAGGAGAAAAACAGGAAAGCAGTAAAATAGCCCACTGGAAGGTAAACACACAGCAAAGACACGAGCCTTCTTTCTTCATACTAGGCTCCACAGGAAGCTAAGAAAAGCAGAATCTATGAGGAAGGCTTCTCATGATTTTGGCTCACCTCCAATTCTGCCCCTCTTCCCCCAGCACACCCTGGCATGTGCACACACATATGTGCACACATAACTTGACTTCCCCACTCCCTGTCCTGCTTATGTCATAGGCTGATCCTATGGAAGTTCTGCAAGACTACAATACATTTGTTCTAAATGGAACTATTGGTGGAATACTATTATCATTTGTTCTGCATTGTTCATTCCCCTCTTTGTGAAACTTTCTGCTAATGCTGTGGAATGTGGAATGGCTATTGATCCAATCATGACCTGAAATGAATCACTGTCATAGATGAAAAGCTTTGGACTGGAGGGCTGGATTAAAGTTCTAGCTCTGCCTCTGTCACCTTTGAAGTCAGGCCACACCTCATAGCTTCAGTTTCTTGTTTGTAAAATGACAGTGTAGGGTGAGATGATATCAAAGGAAAGAAAGCAAGACACCATGTATCTTAGTCTAAAGCCATGACCATGTAGAAATCCTTCAAATATTTTCAGATGTGTGGACTTTTCCACACTGAAAATAGACATAATTCTATGAGAGAACGTTCCTCAGTCCAAGAGATAGACTGACAGGTGTCACAATCGAGAGTTTCAGATATCCTAAAAAGCATTCTCATGAAATGTGCAAAGTTAACCTTTAATGATTCTGAAAGTATACTTGTAGACTCATCTATCCCTGATTTTAAAAGGGCAGTGCATAGTTGGCTTTACATATAAGAAAATAAACACTCAATGACATGTATTTACTATTGCTTGTACAGATCTTTGCTATTCATGAAATGATTGTTTTTAGGGGAAGAGAGAACTGAATCACTTCATACCCATACCTATTTCTTGCTCCAAACATGGCAATAATCTTAACATTCCTTTGCACGTGAGATTTGTTGGAAATGACCTCTGGGATAATATAATTTATAAGCTCAAGAAACATCTAGAAACATTGGACCACCTCTTCTCTAGCATAGGAGCAAGGAGTTAGGGCTATTTGGCTGAATGCCCCCAGAAAGTCAACCAGATAGCCACTGTCAAGGTCCTTGTCTCCTCAGTGGGTGAATGACCACGTACCATGGTGGCCTTCTCATGCCTTTGGGCTAATGCATTTGCATAGCTCCACTCCTGATACATGCAACTTGCCTTCCCATTCTAAAGCACTGTCCTGTAACCTCTACTGGGCAGTATTATATTTTTGGCTTGAAGTTTGCTGCACTATGGTTTCTTGAGGAAGGAGGCAATATACTTTTGGAGCCTTCTGTCAATAACACTGGCAGGTTCTTTCCAGACAATGAGGCCACTGTGCAGGATGAGTGTGCCTGCTTGGGCAGATCCCAGGTAGTCTGATTTAGGAGGTGTGAAATATCTGCCAGGCACTACAGAACCATTGTGGTGCCAATTATGCGCCAGAGGAATCTAGGATTCAGAGAGAGAGGTAAGCACCTAGATTTGTAGACTTGCTCTGTAGGGGCATGACTGGGTTTCTAATTTCCCTCCCTGATGTCAAGATATATATATATATATACACACATATACACACACACACACACATATATACTTTAGTAACTCTATGGTGTTTTCATTGTAGTATTAACCTGCATGGCCTGAAAAAAAATGTAGTTCTCTAACTTCTGATCCTCCCATTCCATTTTTACCAAACTACAGAAATTCCTAAACTCAGGACTTTCATTGACCTATGCATTCTTTGAGCTCTTTGCTCTGGGACTGTGGTCAAACAGACACCTTCATGGCCTTGAATGCAATAATTTCCAACTCCCCTTCTCCCTTTGCAGTGAGTCATGGAGTCACCAAAGACACCATCAGGATAACCCTCTAGTGTGTGGTATTATACTTAAAACAGAAGTATTTATTTACAAGTTGCTAACACAAGCACCCCAAAGAAGTTTAGTGCGAATAAGCCACCAACTACTGTTGCTTTCAAAAATACACCATCTGTAATGTGATTTAGGGATCAGGAGGCATGACTACTGAGATTCCAGTGCCACAGTGTTCCTCCTGTCTGCCTGCCTCCCCATCTATCCCCAGGCAGATTAAATTACTGAAATGTATACTATTGAAAACTATATTTAAGAAAATGTAATCCTTTATATATTTGTCTCAGATCTATAAGCAGCTTGAGTCAAAGGACTATATCTTTACATTTTTGTTTCTCAAATCAATATTCAAAAAGTGCTTGGCACATGGAATTTCCTTAACAAATATTGACTGATGAATGAGTAGTATTAGTGTATTCTGATCTTAGACATGACATCAGGAAATATACAACCTTAGTCAAATCGCTTCATATTTATGAGCTTCTGATTCCACATCTCAAAAATAAAACAGCTTCCCTTAGATGATTTTTGAAGTTCCTTCTAGCTTCAACACTTAAAAATCCTTTTGCTTATTTAGAGATGTCTGAGGTTAGGTTTTACCCAGATTTGATTACTATGCAAGGGAAATAGTAAAATTGGAGATAAGACTTGTCTCCAGAAATATTAAGAATAAGTTGGGTCAATGGCATTTCTAAGGCCCATTAAGAATTATAGCATCTTTCTCCATGGCAGGTAGTGCCAATAGCATTGTTAATTCATGCATTAATTGATCTACGCCTGGGGCCTAACTGAAGAAGGAGAGTGCAAATACTGGCAGTGCTTCCCATCTCTGTCAAACTTTTAAAAGTTGATGAAATGTGGTTCAGATAACTATAAATGGTAGTCTTTAAAGGAAAATATTGGATAAATGTATCACTTTTTTTTCTAACTTGCCTTCCTCAAATCAAGAAGAGATTTCAAGCCAATTATAAGGAAAGAAGAGACAGCTGCTGAAATGCATCAGCAAGAGATGAAGCATAGGGAAGACAGACTCAGGGTTCCTTAGATGAGATCTTTATCTTATTGCTGCCAACACTTGGAAAGAATTTAGAGTAAAAGAAGTGAAATGCTTTTCTTGTATAAATTCCTTCTCTGAAGGTAACAGAAGCCTAACTACGGGTTGCTTGTGAGAATTCCAGCCCCTTCTCTCTTTTTTTTTTTTGAGACAAGATCTTGCTCTGTCATCCAGGCTGGAGTGCAATGGCATAATGACAACTCACTGCAGCCTCAACCTCTTGGGCTGAGGCAATCCTCCCACTTCAGCCTTCTGAATGGCTGATGCTATAGGTACATTCTTCCAGACCCATGTAATTTTTTTTAAATGTGGAGATGGGGTCTTACTACGTTGCTCAGGCTGGTCTTGAACTTCTGGCCTCCAGTGATCTTTCTGCCTCAGCCTCTCAAAGTGCTAGAATTATAGATGTGTATCACCATGCCCAGCCTACTTCCCAAATATTTTTAAAGAATCCAAAATGGTCTAGGAATAGAAAGGTAGTATGGGCTTGCTTTGATCTGTCACCTTTTAAACCAAGTTCCTGCTCCAAAGTCAGTCAGTGGTCCCTACTTTCTCTTTAAATTCCTGCAGCTGTGGTCCCTTCCTCATAGTATTTTCTCCCTGGAAGAGTTTATCCTTCCTTCTTTATTAATCAGCACTATTGTGTGTATATTAGTCCATCTTCACACTGCTATAAATATACTACCTGAGATTGGGTAACTTAGAAGTAAAAGAGATTTAATTGACTCACAGTTCCATGTGGTTGGGGAGACCTCAGGACACTTACAATCATGATGGAAGAAGGAGAAGCAGGCACCTTCTTCATAAGGAGGCAGGAGAGAGACAGCATACAGGGAAAACTGACACTTTTAAAACCATCAGATTTCATGAGAACGCCCTCACTATCACGATAACAGCATGGGGGAACCACCCCCTTGATCCAGTCACCTCCCACCAGGTCCCTCCCTTGACACGGGGATTACAATTCCAGACGAGATTTGGGTGGAGACACAGAACCAAACCATGTCGTGTGCAACAGACTTCGTGATATCTGGAGGTAAAATGAAGTACCATGAAAGTAAAATGTACTACAGTACAGTACAAAATAACACACAGCCTGAAATCATGCTTTCAGTCTTCTTGCCATAGGAAAATTTTCAGAATATGCCATGATCCTTTGGCCACCTATGACTTACTGCTAGTAGTTGGGGCTACATTTACCATCATTCTAAAAATGTCTCTAATTTCCTCTTTTGTTCTATATTTCAGGATCTTTGTTCTCTTCTGAATAACAATGACAATATCACCAACATTTTTTTTGGGGGGTTGATATGGCTTCATAATTATGCTGCTATTACTTTTGCAAAACCAGAGAACTGTCCAGAGAGCCTAAGAGCAACCTAGCACCTCCTCTATCATGAGAAAGGGTTTCCACAATTTATTCCTTTAATTTTTTTATTTTTAATTTTCATGGATATATAGGAGTTGCACATATTTGTGGAGTGGGCTATTTGAATACAAACATACAATATGTACTGATTAAATCAGGGTCACTGGGATATCATTAAACATTGATCATTTCTTTGTGTTAGGAACATTCCAATTCTACTCTTATATTTTGAATACACAATATATTGCTGTTAACTATAGTCACCACATTGAGCTACAGAACACTATATCTTATTCCTTCCAATGCTATATTTGTATCCATTAACCAAGATTTGTTTATCATTCCCTCAATAATTTATTTTATAAAATTGCATTTTTCTTTTGCATAACCTATGTGTATGCAACCCCTTATATTTGTACAACATTTTATCCTTAGCACAATGATTTCTTTATCTATGATCCTAAGAGGCTTGGGTCATATATTAGCATTAGACACTAGCACCTCTTACCCAGGCAGCTCTGAGCACTGTTTCAGTCATTTAAATAGTCTCCCTGTCTCTATTTTGCAGAGACACTGTATACCATCGTCACCTTAGGAGCATTTAAAAAAATATTCTCTTGGGTGTTCTATCAAACCTAATAAGAATTTGGGGAGGAAGGTGGGTGCAGGGCTTATGATTCAGGATGTTTAAAACTCTTCACATGTTGTGGTTAGGTAGCTGGTCTTAGGATTAGTCATTAGAACTCACTGCTGTGAAGTTCAATCTCTTGCTATGGCCAGCCTAGTTTTCTCTCTCCTTTGATTTCTTTTTTCCTTTCTCCCACCTATATCTTGCCTTTTTCTCTGCCATCAGCTTTTTTCTCTCTTGCTCTTTTCCTTCATCAAATATTAAGTTTTCAATATGTGCCCAGCACCTGGCCTCATACCCCCAGTACTCTGACCAGTTGTGATAGAATCACCCCAGTTCACTTCTCCTTTGCTCCAACCACACCAAATTGCAAGGAAACAATCCTTTTCTCAAAGGCATCTAGCATTTCATTAGTCACTATCTCCCCTCTCACATCTAAATGTTTATGAGCATTTTGGGAGTCATTCCAAGGTGACTATGATGTTGCTTTGGAAATATTAAGATATTAATCGTGTGTCCTCATGTGATAGTGACCATTACTATTTGCAGTCGAGCTGTTCTTTACTTCTATCTTCTTTTGGAATCACAGTTGAAAATACCTTCATGGCCCAAGGAAACTGAATACAACATTTATAACAATTTATATATAAGACACAGTGGAGAAGCTCTGTCTCCTAGGAGTTCAGCACAGCATCTCCAGGAACAGTATCTGAGCCCAGGAACAAAACACCCTATTCAATATTTCTCTTATATTCTTCTAGAAAGATATTGTAATGCCATAAAACCAAGAACATTATTTATACCTATTTTTTAAAAAGCACAGATTTAGGAATTAGTCTAATCCCAGTTTCAAGTCCCACCCTTTTCTCCAGTCATGCACGTATTTAGACTTTTTATTCTTTTATTAACACAGGGAAAATGAAGACCGTTATGACAGTTAGCAGACATAATTTTAGAGAAATACAACTTCTTATCAAATAAGCCTGCAATAAGTATTTGATGAACAGGGCTCTTCAATATAACTTCCAACACTAATTTAATGAGAAGTATCAAATGAATTTTTTTTATTCTGATATCTCCCATGAGACAAATGATACTCTGCAGGCCTATTTTTAACAAATGAATTATTGACTCAAACTGGCACAATTAATCACAATATAATGGGATCAGGGGATGTTAGGGGCTCATTCATCATAGCTGATGATGAGTACTGACTCTTCCGAGAAATGAAACTCTTTAATCACTCCTAGATTAACAGTTACATGCTTTCAAATTTCAATCATAGGAAACTGGCAGTGTAGAATAAAGAGCCCAGTGCAGGAGGAGAATATGAAGGAAGCATGCAGAAATTGTTGTCTGCTTTTAGTAATCCAAATCTTGCTAGTACTCTTTAGTGAAGAGGAAAAGTGATTTATTAGAAAGGCAGTGGGTGTTAGTGGGCTGAAAGCAAGGATGGAAATTAAAATTCTTGGGATCTGCATTTACCTCTTCCACTAAAAATCTGTGTGATGCCTAACAAGTTGCTCAACTTCTCTGAATTTCATTTCCTTCATTTGCAAGATGAATCTAGTACAATCTCTCAAAGTAAATTTCCTGTGAAGATCAAATGAAAAAACTTACATCTTCCTGTTCTGGACAATTTGAAAGCAGAGTTCCTTTCATATAATCCTTATAATTGCTGTATGGAATGTTTCTTTTCTATTCCTAGGACCTGTACCCATTAGGTATTTTTGACTATTTTTTTAAAAAAAGATATACAATAAAATGTGAAAGCCAAATAAGGAACTCAGAAGGAAAAGTTATAATATATTTGCTAATTCAACAAATATGGCCGTTTCTATCTTGAGCTCCTCCAGTATAGAAAGATGAGTAACACGACTTTTGCTCTCCAGGAATTAACAACCACATTGGGCAGACAGACAAGAGACCCCCATCATTTGTGCATATCAAAAAGTAAAAAGGCAAAAACACTTCATGTCTGCCAAAAATACAAAAATTAGCCAGGTGTGGTGGTGCCTGCCTGTAGTCCTAGCTACTCGGGAGGCTGAAGTGGGAGGATCGCTTGAGCCCAGAAAGCAGAGATGGAAGTGAGCCGTGATCATGCCATTGCACTCCAGCCTGGGTGACCGAGTGAGATCCTGTTTCAAAGGAAAAAAAAAGGCAAAGCAATGAGGGTTATTTTTCTCCCCAATCGAAAGTATGCACATAGAAAAATGAAATGATAGAGAAAAGCTCAACTGCTCCCTTTCCTGTGTGGTGACTGGTGTGGCTTGAATACTTGTCCCCTCTAAAACACATGTTGAAATTTAATTGTCATCGTAACAGTATTAAGAGGTGGGACATCTGAGAGGTGATTAGACCATGACAGCTCTGCTCTCATTGGTCGAATTAATACCATTACAAAAGAATGAGTTTTGTGCCTTCTTGCTTGCTCCAGCTCTCTCTTGTCCTTCCACCTCTGCCATATTATAATGCAGTAAGAAGGCCCTCACCAGATGCCAGCAGTTTGATCTTGGACTTCCCACATCTAGATCTGTGAGTCAAGACATTTCTGTTTACTATAAATTACACAATCAGTGGTATTTTGTTATAGCAGCATAAAATGGACTAAGGCAATGCTCAAACTTCTCAGTTTGCCTAATTCAGCACAGATTTATGCCTGTTTATTTTTTCCCCTGATAATTTTTAATAGCATCTGCTTTTACTCCCCAAAGTGTCATGTTTGCATAATACATTTTTGGTCAACCTAACTTTAACTATTTGTTTTTTCTTTTTTGCTATTACCAAATATCTAAATATGCCATGTCTTTATTTTCCTTGTCATTGTTATAGCAGTCCACAGTCTCCCCACCTTTCTGGAGACTGGCATAGCTCATACCTCCCCTGCCTTCTCCCACTTCTTCCTCATATAGTTAAGTAAGAATTCTAAGTTTCCACTTTTGCCTCCACGTGCAACTTCAAACATCATACTTAAACGTTCATATCATATTCTGTAAAGGCTAGTTTTCTTGACTCCCCATTTTAATGATGATAACATTAACATCCCACCTCTCCATTTCTATACTTCCTTCTGTCTCTTAACTATTGCTTGGTATACCTTTGCTTTTATATCATCAGACATGATTTTTCAACTTGATATTTATTCTTCTTGCCTGTACATATGGTGCTGTTTGTCCTTGATTGCTTTTCCCTAACATATCCCTTTGGGACACTCCTCATTCTTCAAGACCTAGGAAAATGTCTGTTCATTTGTAATGTTTCCATTCAGTATTCCAGCAAAACCAATTATTTCAGCTTCCACGGATTATAATAGATTCCACTCTACTGAAATCACAACTTTATACTGCACATGCCTCCTACTAAATCTGAGTTCCTTGGGGAACATTTTGGTGTTTCCCAAGTCCAGCTTAAGTTCTTGGAAGATAGTGACCATTAAATAAATGCTTTTTGTGGGAGTATATGTCTGTTTATACATCAGTTAATATAAATTCTAACTCAAACTGGTAGTTGGCTTAAGGCTTCTTGTGTAGTCTCTTACTAAAATAATTCTTACTAAAATACTGATTAAGGTATTAAAATAAGATTTTTCAAAAATACCACCACTTGATACTGACAGATAACATGGTGGCAAATAGTTAAGATAAATAGGCCTGGTAGTGTACAGATGCCCCAGAAGTAAGGATTTCAGTCCAGCTAGGGAATCATGACCAGCTGAAGGGAAGAGAATATGGAATAGATAGAGAAAGAAAGAAGTTATAAGCACTAGCAATAATAACATAATCGAGAAGATAATTTTTTCTTTACTTAGAGGTGAATTTTGATATATATCTATATATAAGCACATAAATACAGTTATATATCTATATATCTATTTTGATATGTAACTATAGATGTATATATAGGTATATATCTATATATACATAACTATTTATATCAATATATTTATATAGAGAGATATACATCATTAGATATATATAGTTCATAGATATATAGTTTTATTTCTGTTTTTCACTCTTCAATTTCCATACCAATTAACATAAGATGTGCTAATACCTTTTACCTCCTTACATATCCTTAACCTTGTATTTTACAAATATTGGCCCCAAATGGATAAAACGATACGGGCCTTTGGGGATCTTGGTGTCCTCTTTCTGGGAAGAGGGTTGCTTTAGGTTGTGTGAAGGCTATTTGCATCATACTATGTGGAGCATGGTTTTTGTATTATCTTTATTTAAAAGCTAAACATAGTTTAAAAATGTGTATATGGATGTCTCATTGACAAAGACTGAGCTGTGTGGGATTTAATATCATCAAGTTGGTTAATCTTTCCTGGAATCCTCTTCCAATTTGGTGATGAGTAAAGGAGTACTTGCATGAGATTTGGGAGGTAGAAGGTTATGGTGGTTAGTGGTGGTAACAGACTTAGAGGCGTCAGAGAGTTCCCCTTGTCTTTGAATGTTTCGACTCTATATTCATTTCTTCTTTCCAGCTGGTCCCTACCTAGATACTTGGCTGTGGATCTGTAGATTTCTTCCATGTATTTCCCCTCTCCATGGCTTCGCTCTAATGATGGATGTACTAGGTTTCTCAAAGTAGCTTGCTGATGACTTCTCTGCTCCTCCAAATCACCTTATCAGATATGCCCTCCTCCCTAGTTCCTCCCACAATTACATACTGTCTAATGGCAACAATAAATCCCTTGTCTACAATTTATAGTTATTCTGCTTATCTGTTTGAAAGTTGACAGACACAGATTTCATTGGAATAGATAAAAGAATAGTAGAAAACGGACGAATTGACAGGATTACAATGGTAATAGAAGACTGTAGCACACATGTCGACACCTTTTATAGATCAAACAGAAAAAAATTAAACTAGTTATGTAAGTCCTGAATAACATAATTAATACGGCTATATGTGTAAATGTGCATATATTGATTTTTGTGTCCTACAGAGAATATTCTTTATTTTCATCATCAATGAAACATTTATGAAATATTGATCTACATTATGTCCCAAAGAAAAACTTAAAAATAATTATAAAAAGCAAGAACTTGGATCAATGGATAAGCCTTGAGTATTTATCACAGATGTCAAAGATTATGGTATCATGTGGGACTAGAAAAGCTATAAAAGATAGAAGTCAGTATGACTCAATACGTATCTGTTTAATACTATGACCCAGGTACCATGTTAGGTACTGAGGATTTGTGAGGATACACAGGACATGACCATATATTCCTGGTGCTTACAGTCTGACACAGGGGCCCAAAGGGGAATTCTAAGTAGGCTACAGAGGATGGACCGTAGTTGGGACTGAAATCAAGCATTGCCTATCCCAGGCACAGTATTTAAAGGTGAGAATAATTTGTGTCAAGGAGTGATTGAAATAAGATTTTTTATTTATGAAGAAACCAAATAGTGGGAAACCTGAAAACATTTGAATTGTATTCAGTTGATAGTTGAAGCCACTGGTGGTTTGAAATGTTTTGAGAAGATTAACCTCAGGAGCATTGCTATGATTTGAATGGATACCTCAAAGTTCATAAGCTGGAAATTTAATCCCCAATGCAACTGTGTTGAGAGGGGCTTTTAAGAGGTGACTAGGCTGTGAGGGCTCTGCTTTCATTAATAGGTTAATGTTGTTATCATGGGAGTGGGTTCATTGTAATGAGAGTGGATTTGTTATAAAAGTAAATTTGGCCTCTTCTTGCTCTTTCTCACCCAGGTGATGCCTCCCGCTACGATACTGCAAGAAGATCCTCACCAGATGCAGCCATTTGATCTTGGGTTTCCTGGCCTTCAGAACCACAAGCCATATACATTCCTATCCCCATTCATATAATGGCATTCATTATAAATTACTCAGTCTGTGGTATTTGTTACAACAGCACAAAGTGGACTAAGACAGGTGTGTAGGATAGATTGGAATGAGGAGCAGAGCTGGGGATAACTTGGAACATGAGGTTCCACAATAGAAGGGACTTAGTCTATGTTAGTTACAGTGAAAGCAAAAGGAAAGGTGGAACTGCAAGTAGAGTTTCAAAAACTTGGGGGCTGCTTTAAGAATGGGAGAGAGAAGCAGTCAAAAGTAACAATACCAATTTAAAACCTAGATGACAGTTAGAATGGTGTCAACATTGACAGAAGTAGGTTGTATAGTGTTTTCCAGTTTCTAAAATGTGTTTCCAAACTTTCAAGAAAGATGGGAACTTAAACATAAGCCAGTAACTTCTTGCCTCTAGAGTCCCAAAAAAAATTACCTATTGGTAATAATGGGGTTTATTTTGCGCTGGAAACTAATGAAGGGTGCAAGGCAAGTTCCAGAAACTTGGAGAACATTTTAATAAAATGTAAGGCAAAATCTACCTTATCTGGCCAACAACCTATGCATTTTCCTGTATATGAAAGAGAAGTTTGCTAGATAAGTGAACCAAAGATACTCAATCAAATCTCTTCAATCCCTCAAGCCACCCAAGGCTCTGAGCTGTGGAGGTTTTTGTTTAATCATACTGTGGGATGACCTGAGAAGACATTTGTGTCCCATCGGTTTGTCTGTGGTACCAGTTTGTTTCGAGAGTCTGCCTCAAGCAATTGGCTGATGGCAATTCATAATCCTGGCATAGACAACAGAATGTGGAGAGCTCTCCCTAACAATTTCTGACTGTCTCACCTTACCTAAGAGAAGTTCATCAGTGAAAATACCAAGTCACTCTGAACTTACTACCTTCCAGCCTGACATGTCCATATTGTCCTAATGCTGAAAAATTTCTGCACTGGTAAAGTATAAAACCGGTGTAAATCTGTACCTTTCTCTTTTCTTTTTGAAACTTAAAAGGCATATATATATATATATTTTTTTCTTGTAGGGACTCACAAAATCTATGAGAGAAACCATGACAGTTCTTAATACTTTATTATTTTCAGCTCTTAACAAGCATATATAAGTCATTTTAAAAATGCACAAATGGGCCAGGTGTGGTGACTCAAGACTTTAATCCCAGCACTTTGGGATGCTGAGGCAGGCCAATAACCTGAGGTCAGGAGTTTGAGACCAAACATGCCCAGCATGGCGAAACCCCACGTCTACTAAAAATACAAAAATATAAAATACGAAAATACAAAATTAGCCAGGCATGATGGTGGGTGCCTATAATCTCAACTACTCAGGAAGCTGAGGCAGGAGAATTGTTTGAACCAGGCAGGGGGAGGTTGTAGTGAGCTGAGATGGCGCCACTGTGCTCTAGCCTGGGTGACAGAGCAAGACAAAAAAAAAGAAGAAAGGAAGGAAGGAAGGAAGGAAGGAAGGAAGGAAGGAAGGAAGGAAGGAGGAAGGGAGGGAGGGAGGGAGGGAGGGAGGGAGGGAGGAAAGAAAGAAGGAAAGAAGGAAAGAAGGAAAGAAAGAAAGAAAGAGAGAAAGAGAGAAAGAGAAAGAAAGAAAAAGAGGCACAAATGGAGAAAAACCACTAGCACAAAAATATTCTACAATTTTAAAATAAAACTTTCTTTAGATTTAGAGCAGCACTCTTTCTATGGTGCTCAAACTACTGCAATAAATGGAGAAATTGCTGAACATTTCAAATGTGTATATTCTACAGTACTCAAGCAAGTATTTCATTTGTGAATTTTTAAAATGTCATAGGGTGGTAACGATATGAAATCATAAAAGTCCCAATGAAAAAAAATGCAAGTATAGACTTTAAATGCAAGTATAGACTTTAAAACCACAAGGTAGCCGTGAGCCACTAAATGGAGACCGCTGATAAACTGAATCAGTGAAAATGAAGGAAAATCCTAGAAATTCTCCCAGAATTCAAAGGAAAAACATAAACTGAAGTAGTAAGAGAACTGTGAAAAAGTCTGACTTAGGAAATCCAAAATATTCATAGCAAAGATTGCCCAGAAGAGTAAAGCCAATAGAAATGCTAGAAGTTTTTTGAGAGAGTTCATAGACTACAAAGAGCAATAAATGAAAATTCCACCTAGACATGACTGATGAAATCTACTGTTTAGAACAACTTTCCCTGTCTACGTCTGAGTCTACCTCCCTATCAGCATCCAGCCACCCTATGTTCCTGTGTAAAAATGCCGACATTTTAAATGTGTAAGTGAATCCCAATGACTGAGGTTTGGAAATCAGTTGATAAGTTTAATGCAATTCCAATACAAATTCTAAAATGATTTCTTTAACTTTACAAAGGAATTATAAAGTTAATCTGGAAAGTTTTTGAAACATTTAAAAAAGAATAATACATATGGAGACACGTATTTCTAGATTTTAAAGAATTTTTATAAAACTACTATAATTAAGTATGGGTGATAATAGAATAGAATAAAAGGACTCTGAAACAGACCATAGTGTGTAATTAATCAAAGGATAAAGATAGTACTTTAATCAATGAAGAGAGATGATTATTGAATAAGTGCTTCTGTAACAATTGGCTAGCTATTAAAGAAAACAGCTATGATACCTCCTCACATCACCCACCAAAGGAAATTCTACATGAAAGAAAAAGGTAACCATAAAATATGAAATTACTAATGACTTATAAGAAAACGTAGGTAGGTATCCATCTGACATCACATAAAAGCAAAATAAGAAATTACAGACGAACACATTGAAAGATTTTAAAACGTAAAAACTCAAAACCCATATTCATCCAAAAACTGTAAGCAAACTTAAAAGATTTATTATTGTATATTTGGGGATTATTCACACCATCAAGATAGAACTATAAATGTATAAATGCAAAGCTATCAATGTATTTGAAAAATCAAGAAGAAAAAACAAATTTCATAAGAGAAAAATGAGCAAGAAATATAACGAATAGACATTTTCAACACAGGAAGAAAAACAGTAGTCAATACATACATGAAGATAAGTTAAACCTGTACTAGTTTCCTATAGATGCCATAACAAATTTCACAAACTTGGTTGCTTAAAACAAGAAACATTTATTTTCTTATCACTCTATAGTTCAGAAGTTTGAAAGTAGTTTCACTGGATCAACAACAAGGCCATGCTTCCTCTGCAGGATCTAGAGAACAATCCCTTTTGCAGCTTCTAGTGGCCACAGACATTCCTTAGTTTGTGGTCATATCGCTTCAATCTCTGCTTTCTCTTCAGTGTGTCTAATTTTCTGCTTCCTTTCTCTTTTAAGAATACTTGTGATTGCATGTAAGACCCACCCAGATAATCCAGCATAACCCCTAATCTCAAGATCCTTAATTTAATCACATTTGCAAAAATCAATTTTTCAAATAAGGTAACATTTGCATATTTCAGGGTTAAGACCTGATACTTTTGGAGGTATGTATAGCCTACTACACATAACGAATAATCAAATAAATGTAAACCTATTGATAAAATATTAATATATTAAGATCTATATTTCATACTGAATGAAATATTTAAAATTATCATTATAATTATATTTTCCTTTACTTTTGTAAACTGTTCAATGGTGAAACATTTCAAGGCTGCCTGTCTCTAAACAATGAAAATGAAAACCCTATGCTCAGAGCATTAGCCATATCTCAGTTATCTCTGCCTGAAGATATCTATATAAAAATATATTTTGATATATGCAAATATATAGATATATTTATTTTAATTTATTTAAAGGTCAAAGACAATAAAACCAGTGTTCGTAAGAGGGCTGGATGATAGCATATTAATAAATTGTTTTTAGAGGGTAATTTGGCAACATATATCAAACTACTTCAAATAATTTAATCTTTTTTGTTTAGATATTTCTCAAATGAAGGTGATTAAAGCTGTGCACAAAGATGATCATTAGAGTATTATTATAGTACTATTTATAATAGTCAAGCTTTGCAAATAACCTGAATGTTCAAAATTTTCCATAAAGGTACAATATGCCAAGCATACTTTAAAATTCATTTCTTGAAGAATAGTGAGATAGTGCAAAGTACATGTGACAAAATGCTAAGCATGCAAAGCATAAAAGGCCAAACTGTTTTATTCCAATTTTGTTAAGTATATTTGAAAACAAATAAATGCCCATGCACACACACAACTGGAAAAACACACTTTATAATATTAGGAGTAAACATTTCTGGATTTCTGAGTTGTGAGATCATAAATGATTTTTCTTTGTATATTTTTCTGTTATATATATATATATATATATTTATTTATTTATTTTTTCAATGAACTTGCCTTTCTTTAGTTTTCTTATCCCTGTTATACTGAGATCCTAATATCATAACTACTTAATCACTTGACCAAAGGAGAATGAGCTGAATGGGCAGAGCTGAGAGGAAAGAGGATGATGGTGATTTAAATTTTTTATGCTACTGTGCTAATGGGACATATAGATACAGCTTGTATATGAGCTCTGGGTTCTTGGTGATACAGTGGGGCTAAATGTGCATGGAGAAGTACTAGAGGAGCTTTGTGAGTTTTCTCACGCTATAGAACTTCACTCTGGTATTTGTTCCTATGGAGCCCCCATATTCAGAACCCAAAAGTCTTTCTACTTCCCTCTCCCTGAGTGTGTGTGCATGTGTACTGGCTGCCTGACCTGAGATAACTCATTTCTCAGATAAAATATTAATACATGAAGATCTATATTTCATGTTGAATGAAATATTTAAAATTATCATTATGATTATATTTCCATTGTATCCTTTTTATGTGGAATGTCCAATGGGTGCAACTTTTCAAGATTGCCTGTCCCTAAATAATAAAAATTCAAATCCTGTACCCAGAGCATTAGACATATCTCAGTTCTTTCTGCCTGAAGATATCCACATCTCTATGTAAATATATAGAGATATATGTGTGTATATATAGTTATATATGTTATATGTGTACATATATGTTATAAATATATATGTAAAAATATACCAATGAATCAGTTTTAGACTCTGTGTTGCAAAAGAGAACGTGGGAGGAGATATGATTCCTGAGGACAGTGAATCATAGAATCATAGACTTCTAGCTCTATGAGAGATTTACATTTAGCCTCCGGGAACATAATCTTTCCTTCCGTTTTGAGTGAAACTCTTACTGAACTACAGAGTGGCATTTTGCAATAGCTTCAGAGCTGGATTTTGGGCTCTCCGGGGGAAGTAACAAGAATATAGAAGCTAGCAGGCCACTGAGTGCCTGGGCTCTGCTTCCTGGGCAGGGGCCTGAGGAGACCAGACAAATTCAGAAAGGTAATTTTTACAGAAATTCTTAGAACCCAGAAGAAGGGCTTGAAAATAGCCAAAGGAATCCCAAACATCATAGCTTAAATAAAGCTAAGAGAATGGGACTGAAGCAGAAAGGGCCATATGAAGATGAACGGATGCCTTAGCATCACCTTGCATAGACCAATAGCCAGGGACCAGGGAGGGAGATGCGTGCTTCAGTGGGTGCTGTTCTGTGTAGAGGACATCAAGGGCCAGAAGTCTGCCTCTCACACCTGGGCATTGCTTCATGCTATGGTTTGTATATTTGATTTCCCCATACTTCATGTTGAAATGTGATCTGCAGTGTTGGAGGTGGGGCCTAATAGGAGGTGTTTAGTTCATGGGGGCTGAGCCCTCATGAATGTCTTGATGCCATCCTCAAGATAACATGTCAGTTCTCACTCTATTAATTCCCTCAAGAGCTGATTTTAAAAAGAACCTAGAACCTCCCCACACTCTCTTGTTTCCTTTCTTGTCATGTGATCTCTGCACATGCCAACTTCCCTTCCCCTTCTACCATGAGCGGAAACAGCCTGAGTCCCTCACCAGAAGCAAATGCTGGTGGCATACTTCTTGTACAGCCTGCAGAACAGTGAGCCAAATAAACCTCTTTTCTTTATAAATTGACCAGCCTCAGGTATTCCTTTATAACAATAGAAATGAAATAAAACCCTTAATCACCTCAAACTTGGGTGCAACCCCAGGGAGTTGGGAGGTAGGAGAGCTAAAATGGCTCAAATAAGTTTCTACCTCCCTAGCTGGATAGAAGCTCAAACAACTACTAACCTAATTTTGTGGACTGGATTCATCCCTGCTGAACCAGTCTGCTGGGTCAGCTTCCCAGTGGAAGGCAGTGGGGATGGGCCCGTGAAGAATAGAAGTGAAACTTTTTTGGGTACTCTTTGTGCCCATCACTGTCTGCTGACTGTAAGGAGGAAAAGAAGCTGCAGGACTGGCCCTTGGTACCCTTGAGCAAAGCCTGAACTTTACCTCTGGAATTGAGGCTATTCCTGAATATCTCAAGGGGTTCTGGTAGCCAAAAATACCTTTGTTTATGGGCATGTCAGAAAGTTAGAATTGAGAGGAGAGGCCTTGGTTTACAGAGGAGAGGAAATCCAGAGACCCAAATATTGAGCTGGCCATGATTTCATTCACTGGTTCAATTTAACAGCTTCTTGCAACATATGCAGTTTACATTATGGTATCCGGCACATGTAGACTTTGGCTGAGATTATCCTCCTGAGTTCAGAATTTATGATTGCGCAAATAGACATTGAAGTGAAGAGTAGGCATGCCAGAATAAGAAGAGGGGAAAGACTTTATTGTGTCTCTTCTGGGTCGTGTTAACTCTGTCCTCACCAGGAGAGGAACAAAAGGCTCTCCTTTCCCCATAGGGAGGTTGGGCAGGAAATGAATACACTGAGATTCTGATCTGGGCTTGGGGGAATGTAGCTTCTCACTCCTTTTCTTTCAGCTCCCAGGAGTAGGATGCCTAAGAAGGAAAAGGAGGCTGCTGAGCCCTTTTTTGGCTCTAAGAAAATGAGGTCATTTGAGCAAGAAAAATAGCAGACTGGACATTTAATAGCAGGGCCCAGAAACCTTATAAATACTTCCTCATCAGGGCAACATAGCAATTTACTGTCAAACTCAAAACAGGGTCCTTTGAAGTCAAAGGGAGTTAAAATTGAATTAGGGCTGTGAGCATGTTAGTCAGTTTCACTGATGGCCAATGTAAAGAAAATACATTTTTAGGGTTTGTCCAGTCATTGTGTAATTACATTTAATTATGGTGATAGTAACCATTGGGTAAGGAAACCTGATGTGAGAAAAGAGAAACATAAAACATTAACTGACTAGAGTGATTTAATTTTGACATAATTATTTGGATACCTTATGCAAATTTTATTCTCATCATCTGATGTTCTCTTCCAGTGTAGCTATTTTTTGAACTATCAATGTACTTTTGTGCTGAAGTGTTTGAAACAGCATCAAATACAATGACTGGTTCTTTTTCCATTTTTTTTTTTCATTTTTCTATTGGAACAAAGAGAAGAAGCAATGGAAGATCATTGGCCAGATACTGTCATAAGCATTTTATTATTTCCACTTTATAATGAGGGCATTGAGACACAATGTTTTATTCTGATTTCTGTTGCTTAGAACAGAATATGTAAAACTGGGCAATTTATAAAGAAAAGAAATTTAATTCTTGCAGTTCTGGAGGCTAAGAAGTCCAAAGTGGAGGGGCACATCTGGCAAGAGCCTTCTTGTTGGTGAGGACTCTCCACAAAGTTCCAAGGCGGCATGGGGCATCACATGGTGAGACGGCTGAATGTGCAAGTTCCGGTCTCTCTTCCTCTTCTTATAAAACCACCCGTTCCACTCCCATGATAATCCACTAATTAATGCATTAATCCATTAACTCATGAATGGATTAATACAGTTGTAATGTCAGCGGCTTCCTGACACAATCACCTCATAAAGTATCCACCTGTCAATACTGCCACATTGGGGATTCCATTTAGACATGAGTTTTGGAAGGGACAAATACTTAAACCACAGCTCACAGTAAGGCTAAGTAATTGTTCCAAGATCACAAAGCTAGAGAGAGGTTGAGCTTGATTTAAAACTTATTTTCTTGAGTTCTCATCCCATCCAACTCCATCTGGCTTCTGTACTCACCACTCCCTCTGCTCTACTTTTAGCAAAGTCATCAAAAAACTCAGCTACCAGACTTGAGTAGCATTTCTGAAATGTTGCTTGTTTTGTTAGCAGTATTGCACACTGTTGACCACTCACTCTTTTTCCAAAATACTTTTCTTCCTTAGGTTGGTGACTCTGTTCTTCCTATTAAGTGTTAGTTTGTTTGGCATCATTTTACCTGATATAATTATAACAGATAGTAATGCCCACAGCTTATATTTATTAAATGCTTCATATGTTCTAAGTCCTTTACACTGTCTCCTAATTGGATTTGTATCATTCAAATGGGAAGTATCTCAATAGTGGAAATGATAATTCCCACTATTTGGTGGATGTGAAAGCCAAGGCTCTGAAGAGTTCATTACATTGGATACAGTGTATTGGACACTGTATTGTGGTGCCAGAATAAAAATCAAGGCTCATCAGGTTCTAAGCACCTGCTGACTGGATGCTTGTACCTCTCAATGAGTGTTTTTTCTGCTCTTTTTTTTTTTTTTACTCTACACACTTTCTTTGAATAACTTCACTCTAAGTCATGCTTCCATCCACCTCCCAAATGCTGATGACTTCTGTATCTCTCTTGAGCTTTAGGGCCTTGTACAGATGCTCCTTGACTTATGACTGGGCTATGTCCCTATAAAGTCATTATAAGTTGAAAATATAATAAGTTGAACATAAATTTAATATACCTAGCCTACTGAACTTCATTGCTTAGTCGGACCTACTTTAAACATGATCAAAACACTTTCAGCACAGTGTTCAATAAGTTACATGAGCTATTCAATGCTTTATTATAGACAGGCTTTGTGTTAGATGACTTGGCCCAGCATCTTGAGAGAGTATCATACTACATATTACTAGCCATGGAAAAGACTAAAATTCAGAATTTGAAGTATGGTGACTACTGGATACATGAATACATATCACTTTCCCACCATCATAAAGTAAAAGAAAAAACGGTAAGTCAAACTGTTTTAATTCAGGGACCATCTATATTCAAATGCCTACATGGGCGTTGTCACCCAGCTATCCTCTAAGGCCTTCACACAAGCTCCAGACTGCCCTGTTCATCTTCACTGTGTCACTTGATGCTGTCACCTTCTGTGCAATTTGTCTAAGCCAGAAACTGAGAGGAGTTCTTAGAGTCCTTCTTCTCTTGACCTGCTCTACATCCAAACCTAAGGATTCTTCCTTCTAAAAATCCCTCTCACTTATCTCATCCATACCTAAGTTCTCCCTGCTTCCCCTTGAATGCAGGATCTCAGCTCCTCTCCTGTAGCCCAGCAGGACCCTCCTTACCTTACCTGCCTTCTCTCCTTCTAGCCTTAGGGCCTCTGTCTCATCTGCACCTTAGGATCTCCTCAACGTCAAGTCAGGTCATATCACGGTGCTTAGAATTCTTAGAGGCCATCATAATTGTTTCCTTCTATGCTTGTTTGTTTAAGCAGTGGAATCTGATTCACATTGAAATCTTATAAGGAACCCTGATACTTAAAACAGGCAAAGGCCAGGGAAGAAGGCACAGAGGCTTTCTGTTTGGCCTTCCCCTTCTTCCCTGATGGACTTCATTCACTCATGCTTTGCGCGTGTTTACTGAGTGCCAAGTCTGTGTGAGCACTGTTCAAGGAACTGGGAATAAACCAATGAGTTGAGAAAAACCTAAGCACCTCCTTTACAGAGCTTGCATTCTAGCCATGGTAGACATAGAAGGAACAGTTAAGAATAAGTTAAACAAAATTTAACAGACACAAGAAATTATTTAGGACAGGCTATTCCTGACCAGCAGGAGAGAGACGTTGGCCTGACTAGGAGGGGTCAGATAGAGGACAGACTCTCAGCCTACAGCAGACAGGGTTTTCTGATGAAGTTGTGGAGCAGATCCAAAGCATAGGTTGAAGACTTGAGGGCATATCAGATAAACCTCTGCACACCTTTACAAAATGGAGAGCATCCCTCATGACCAAGTCCTCCACACATGTCCATCCTATGGGCTTTCTTAGCCTCTGCACATCATATGCTGCCCTTGTGCTTGTGACGTGTGAAGCCCAGGCCCCTCTTCCCAGCCTTTTTGTGGGTTGCTCCCTCTTCCTAGATCTCGAACCCTTTGCAAACTCCACCTTTAAATCCCAGCTCAAATGTCTCTCCTTCTTTGTAACCTTTTCTTCCCCAGGTCTGTCTAGATGCTTCTTTATGCTTCAATTTAACTTGTTCTTAACTCCATTAAAGTACCTACTTGGTGTACAGTATCTAGTTGCTCCTTCCTCCCCTAAGGCATTGGGCTTCTTGAATGCCAACCCTGAGTCGTTTCAGCTTGTTACTATGATGCTGGTAAGTAATGGGTGCTTTACAAACACCTATTGAACAGCAGATAAATGTGTTCCAACCTCAAAACCCATTTCAGAGTGTTAGTGGTACTTTAGAATGTGAGTTCAATTTTAGCAATAAGACCCTCAGGGCTAAATTTTTCTCTAAGTTTTTCCATAGTGAGAGTGAAATTTTGGAATGTGACTCCAATGGAATAATTGCAACTTTGCTTTTATAAGAGTGCTGCATATAAAGTATCCACCAATGAGTACCCTGAGTTGGAACAGGAGCCAGAAGAAGCATCACATGGAATGAAAGATGGGCCGTCTGTTGTTTGGGACCCATGGGCCATTTGGGGAGCTTTCTTGAAGTTAAATGAAATAGCATAAATTGACTTTTTGCTATAAAATCTTTAAATTTTACAGCATATGAAAAGCATATGTAGGACACTGGCCAGTCTCAGCATACCAGAAATTATCTCATATTAGTAGATGCATGATGAGACTCAGGGTCTATGATTTACACACTGGACACTTTTTCTAAACTGGGAAATTTCTTTAGGCTAGGAGACCTATACTTCCAGGACAACTTGGTTTGATACCATAGCTGAGGCATGATTTGTATAATCATTTGTCTTCTCAAAGGTGAAAACTAAAACAACACTAGGATCAAATACTTCTTTTTTTTCTTTTCTATTTTTTTGAGATTGAGTTTTGCTATTGTTGTTGCCCCGGCTGGAGTGCAATGGCATGATCTTGGCTCACTGCAACCTCCACCTCCCGGGTTCAAGCGATTCTCCTCAACTTCCCCAGACCAGGTGAGATTGCAGGCATGCGCCACCATGCCCTGCTAGTTTTTGTATTTTTAGTAGAGCCAATTGTCCATTGTTAGCAAAAACTTGGTTGCAAATTAATTTTCAAGTGCATTTGTAGTAGTTGTTTATTTAAAACCAAGGAGTAATGTCATACCACAGATGTGAGCTGGGGCATCTGCATGTTCCTAAGAATGGGAAAGAAAAATTCCAATATACCTATTCTTCCCGGGCAATGTGTCTGACACTTCACATGTTTTATCTCATTTAATTCTGACAATAGCTTTTCAAGGTATTTTATTCTCACTTTTCCAATGAAAAAGTAGAGGCTTAAGGTCACATAGCTAGTTGGGAAAGAGAGGCGGTTTTAAAACAAAGTGCTGTCGAATTACAAAGTTCTATTACACACTGCTGCCTTCCTGCCTTGGTTATTTCTCATAATGAAACCTTTTACTCCACAGACACATGCACTGTTTAAATAAGCTCTTTTAGTGGTGTCTATAAATCATCTTTGAGTAAGGTGACCTTATGTCTAGGTTTGGCCTGGATACCCCTGGTTTATGCCTGTTGCCTTGGTGAAATTATTAATAGCACCGCCTTCCACTCTCAGAATTTCCCAGTCTGGAAGGTAAATTAGATGGTCACCCTCTCTTTGAACTTGCAGATCATACCACTTACTCAGTTGCTTCATGGTGAATCCTTTGCCCAAGCTCTAGGGGTAATTTTTCCTCCTTTACTTCTCGGCTCCTAGAATCAATAGATCTTTAGAAATGTAGGAGAAAATTCCAAATGGAATCATTATACCATAAAGTCAACATGACAATGTAAGCTGATTTTAGTTCACTGAACAGATTGACGATTTTTCCAGTTGTTCTTCTGGAGAGAACCAGATTTAAATTGTGTTGTGTTAGAAACATTGCTATGTTAAAAAAGACATATACACATACCTTTTTGAGTATATATATGTGTATATGTGTGTATAAAAATTGTACATATACACAACGGACATACACACACACACACATCATGGTGGAAAGCGGTTCTCTGTAGGGCTGACAGTTGTCACGCAGAGACCCTGTGAATTTCAAATGAAGTATAAGTTGATCCTCTAAGCCCAATACAAAAATAACTGAGTCTCTATTTCTTGAGATCTGGGGGTTCCCTTTGATGGTAAAGCATGCTCCTGTGTTAGGTTATCCAGGTGTGAAGCTAGACAAGCTGACCTTTCTTTTGGCTTAGTAAATCTGGTCATGAGGATACAGATCTGGAGATAAACCTTTAAAATGTCGGGTAAGAAATACCCCAAAGCCACCCCCTGCTTCCCAGCCTTGTAAGGGTAGCCATTCTTCATCTGTGTGAGTTATTTTTGTGGGACTTCTCTTCCTGTATTGCTCTTGTTAATTGAATTCCCTAGTGGGATGAAAGCATTTCTGTGCTGGCTTGAGAACAGAAGAGCCCAAATGCATCAACTGTAAATACTGATGACAACAGAATCTCATCCCTCCTGTTGTTATTTATTTTGAGAATTTTGCTGGGGCAATAGTTTTACATTTGACATTTATATAGGTCACGGTGAGCTAATAGCCATCTGCCATCTGGGGACTCTTTTATAATGAACATTATGGAAGACTATGGAAAAATTCTCTGGCATTTCTGATTTGCACACAAGCTGGGATGGGGTTGATCTTGACAATATGCTATTCCAGCTCACATTAGTCATGTGCTTGACTAAAGTGCTCACTCAGCATCATACACACAGGCATGGTTTCCTAGGAGCCTGGGCTGGGGTGAGTCAAACCTAATTTTTTAATCAGTCTCAGATACATCTTTTGGCAGTGAAGATGAGCTCTGGCCTTCAGTTCAGAATTTCAGGGAATCTCACAATGGATCTAATGGCACTTGGACAAGACAATGTGCTTTCAATGAGCCTCCTAAGTTAGTGTTATGATTTCAAAAGAACAATGACTACAGGAGACCATCCTGAGTGTGTTGCCTGCAGACAGCCTGGTTCCATTAAAAGAGCATATACTATTTATTTAGAAGACCTGAGACCAATCTAGGCATTCACTTGAACGCTTTCAGCCTCCATTTCTTCATCTATAAAATAAAAATAAAATGTCAACTTCATTTGTTTTGAAAATCACAAGAAATTATAAATAGCAAACACTGAACAGAGGTCTTGGTAAATAAAATTCTACCCCCTTTCAACACTGAATTGCTAAATTCACTTTTTATTCTTCATGTATTCTGTCTTTCCAGTAGCCAAGAAAGGTAGACATAGGTGGGGAGGAAGGAAGCAGAAAAAGTTCTTTTTTTTAACCCATGCTGCTTCTGCAGTTCTACCAGGAATACTCTGGGCAGTGAATCTAGTAATTAAAAGGGTCCAAGCAATTCTGGATGGTTTGTGGATTTTGGCAAGGTCAGCTCCATCTTTTCCAGAGGTGTGAGTTCAACAGCCCGTGGAGTAGAAGATAAGAGAATGCGTTCATACTCCCCATGATCAACGAACAAACCTGGGATACTTGGTGAGACCACAGGGAAGAAGATGAAGGTGGGTAAGGACTGTCAGGCTACATCCTAAGGAGGTGTGTCCTACAGTGAAAAGGTAAGCCTGTGTATGTGGAACCACTCTCTCTCTTTCTCTATTGGCAACTTCACGCTGCACAGTGGGAGATATGCACGTTGCTAGGGTCCATTCTTGCTGTTTTTAGGTAACTTCAGTTTTTTGAATATGCAGTAAGATGTTTTCCAAATCATTCTGAACCCAAAGATAGGTAAGAAAAGAAAGACTGTAGACTAGCACTAACCAGATTTTATTCGCCTTGTTACCAGAAAACTCTCCACCATATCTCCATTCCACCTGCTGTTTCTTTGATGATGGAATGAATGCCCTTTATTCTATCTAAAGTGAACAAAGTATAACATTTGGATCTTCTGTTACCAATTATGCTGCTGAGATTAGATTTCTGATGAGACTATTTGCTGATCCTAGAGCTTAATGGTTTTTTTTTTTTTTTTTTGGTTGTTTGTTTACCGACATAGGGGTGAAAGAAAAGCTTCCTTCTACCTGCTAGAGATTTGCTAAAATCAGATAAAAATAGATTAACCGACTAAAAGGCATATGCATTTATTAACATGCATGGGGGAAAATCACAAGTGAGTTAATACTCCACAGATCAATGAGACTCGGAATCTTTTTTTTTTTTTTTTTTTTTTTTTGAGACAGAGTCTAGCTTTGTCATCCAGGCTGGAGTGCAGTGGTGCAATCTCGACTCATTGCAATCTCCACCTCCCAGGTTCAAGTGATTCTCCTGCCTCAGCTTCCTAAGTAGCTGGGATTAAAGGTGTACACCACCATGCCCAGCTAATTTTTGCATTTTTAGTAGAGAGGGGTTTCACCACATTGGCCACGCTGGTCTGGAACTCCCGACCTCCAGTGACCCACCCACCTCAACCTCCCAAAATGCTGGGATTACAGGCTTGAGTCACTGAGCCAGGCCAAAACTCAGAATCTTCTATGCTGTTCTATGCATGGGAGAGGGATATGGGGGAATGTAGGCACTCTTGAGGGTAATAAGGCACTTCTAGGAGAATTGAATGGGCCCAAAGAGCAGACAAGAGTTTTAGGCAAAGTTCCTCTGAGTTCTGGGAGCGGTAATGACAAGTTATGGGAAGTTATGAAGTGGTGGAACTTCACTGTGAAAAGGGTTGTCTTACTATATAGGTAAAGCCTCCCGGGGAATCTCTTGAACTGCCTTCAGAAGAATAGATAAAAAGTCAGTCTGGGCATGGCTACTGATGATTTTTAGTCTCTTTTCTTCTTCAGTGGTTAATCTTCCCTGGTTGTTTGATGAAATTTATAGGGAGGGGGTTTCAAGATAATTGCAAATAAATTTTTCTCAGTCAGATAAAAGAACTTCCAGAGAGAACCCCTTCCTGTGCTTTGGAGGTGATTGGGTAGGAGCTGGAGACCGTGAGAAATCCTTGATTCAGAGGTATCTTCTTAAGCCTTCCAGTTTCTTTAACTCAAAAGTGCTCAGCATGACCAAGCTCCATTCTTTGGAGTATCACTCTCTGAACCCCAACACCAATGATATTACTGGAATTGAATTTTAAACATCTCCACCTCCACAGCATTAATCTAGTAACTTGAGACTGGTCATCTCCAGCCTCAGTCAGAACTCAGTCCTCTCCCTCTTTGCTTTATATTTATTCTCTTCTGTTATCTCTATATTTATGTATTTCCTCCACCAGTCTACAAACTTTGCTTAGGACAAAGGCACATCATTTCAACTTGGTATGCCCTTAGCAGCTAGCACAGTGATTTGCACATAAGAAAATATTCAATGAAAGTTTACTAAGGAAAGAAAGAAGTGACATTGGGTAGTGTAAAGAGCCTGCTTTTGCCCTTGAACCACTGCATCTTCCAATCTCTGTATAAACAGCCACCCCTTGGAGAGGCCTTCTTTCATCATCCATATTAAAGAACCCCACTCTTGTATTTTTTTGTCCCTCTCTCTCTCTCTTTCTTTTTTTCTATATGACATTTAGCATCATCTGTAATTGTGTTTATGTAGCTGTCTCCTGACTTATTGCTCATCTTTCTCAGTGGACTATAGTAAACTCCATGAGGGCAAGACCTCATCTGTTTTGTTCATCACTGGATAGCCATACCTAGCAGTTGCCTGGCACATAGTGGGCGTTTAATAAAAATAACTAATGAGTAAACAAAGCACCTGTTTAAAATGCTGATCTAAGAGCATTTCCTAGTGACTATGAGACCTAGTGTAGCCTGGTTTTCTACTTTTGGTGAGAGAGGAGGGAAGGAAGGCAAGGATCCAAGTAGAGGCTGTGCTCGTCTGCAGCAGGATGAGCGCAGCCGTTGAGGACTTGGGTTTCAGCCCTGCTCATGCCATTAACCAGCATAGCATTTTTAGAGAACTCACCTCTGAATAAGATTCTCTCTGGGTCAAGGAAGGGTTTGGAGTAACTTATATGAAAGGAATTCTTCAGCACTACCATGCCCTTTGGAGCAATAAATACACCTAGGGATGACTTTTCCCTCAGGGCTAAGCATTCCTGTGTCTTTTAATATATGTTAATAAATGAAAACAAACACAAACTATTCATTTACTCCAGACATGTAAGGTTCATTAACCTTTAGAGCTTATTAGGCAGGGACGGTGCTCTTTGGGGACGTTGGCTGTAATATACTTTCCCCTCCCAAGAGCTCTTATACACAGTGCTTATTTCCTACCACCAAGATAGTAAAAGGCACCTCCTTGTTATTATGTGTGGATAGGAGGAGAAGGGGGTAAGTATGAAGGGGAGGGCACAGGACTGACTTCTGATATCATACAAAGGATGCGAAAGCTGCATATAAAAGTCCAGGCTTTCTATTTTCCAAAGGAATATAGATATCAGTGGTATATCAGTGAGTTGTAAACACACAAAATGATTAGGGAGATATTGAAAAGAAAGAGGCTGGAGGCACTTAGCATCAATAATTATTAATATCAAAAAAGAGTGAACGCCTAGTATTCTGTGTTCCCTGATGAAATAATGCAACAGCAGCACTGTAAGCTTGCCAAAAGGACCGAACCAGAGTCTGATCAATCCTTTTGGTCCAATTTATATTTGTATTCCCAATTTATAGGGAATACAAATTTCCAGAAGAAACATAACGAACTGCATCCTGAGTTTGCAAAATTCAAACTTTAAAAACTCTACAGGTCTAATAGCCCAGGTTCTTCAATAGATAACTATATAGAAAACAAAATGATGGAGAAGAAATCTGTAGATTAACTGAGATTTAAGGGACACATAAAAATTTGTTTTCATTGGCGAGATTAAACTTTAGCGTCAAAGAATGGACACACGGTGTTTGAATATAAAGAAAGGCAAAGAGCTGATTACTATGGATTTCAAGATACTGGCTACTTTTGGAATGAGGGAGAGAGCTGTGATAGGAATGGAGCACACAGAGGGGTTTTTGGTGTGGCTGACCCAGTTCCATTTCTTGACTTGGATACAAGACTATTTGTCCTATAATTGCTTGAGTATTGCATTTGTTTAGTATGGTTTAATTTTAACATGAAATGGTTTAAAAAAGAGGAAAAAGTGTACACACACACACACTGAATTCACACTTTAAAAAATTAAGCGGCCGAGCACGGTGGCTCAAGCCTGTAATCCCAGCACTTTGGGAGGCTGAGACGGGCGGATCACGAGGTCAGGAGATCGAGACCATCCTGGCTAATACGGTGAAACCCTGTCTCTACCAAAAAATACAAAAAACTAGCCGGGCGAGGTGGCGGGTGCCTGTAGTCCCAGCTACTTGGGAGGCTGAGGCAGGAGAATGGAGTAAACCTGGGGGGTGGAGCTTGCAGTGAGCTGAGATCCGGCCACTGCACTCCAGCCTGGGCAACAGAGCGAGACTCCGTCTCAAAAAAAAAAAAAAAAAAAAAAAAAAAAAATTAAGCATATGAAAAGATATTCATTGTTTTTGGATAGAGTAGTTCAATATCATCAAGATAGTAGTTTTCCCAATTAAAACGTTGCCATTGTTATTCTGGAGCTAGAGAGGTTAATACTAAAGTTTTTGTGGAAAAAAAGCATGCCACAATATTTAGCAAAACAATAGAAGGAAGATCTCAGAGGATGACTCCAGATATTAAAAGATACTATAAAATCTCTGTAATTAATATATTTTAGAACTAGCATGGAAATATACAAAAAGAAAAGTAGAATGCAAAAGAAAGCAAAAAAAAAAATCTGAGTACATCTGGGAATTTAGAATATGATAAGGGTGGCATATCAAATCATTAGAGCAAATATATTGATGTTAGGATAACTGAATAGCCATTTAGACAAAGACAGAATGAATGCATTTTAGAAACATAAATGTAAACATTTAATTATACAGGTATTGTTAATGGATCAATTTCTCTTTTACCTGGTTTTAGGGAAAGGCTTTATAACATAATTCAAAAATCAAGATGCAAAAAAAGTTCAATAAAATTGCCTACATTAAAACAATACATGGCAAAAAACAACACAAGCAAAGTCAAAGATAAGTGAATTGGCAGAAAATATTTGGAACATATGCAACAAATAATGGACTAATAACAAGGAACTCTTAAAATTGAAAAAAAGACCAAAGTTATATAGAAAAAAAGAGCAAGGCATACGAATAAAATACCCATAAAATACCATTATTCTTCTTCACTGAACTAGAGAAAGCCATCCTAAATTTCATATGGAACCAAAAAAGAACCCACATACCCAAAGCAAGACTAAGCAAAAAGGACAAATCTGGAGGCATCACATTACTTGACTTCAAGCTGTAATACAAGGTGATAGTTACCAAAATGGCATGGTACTGGTATAAAAATAGGCATATAGACCAATGGATCAGAATAAAGAACCCAGAAATAAAGCGAAATACTTACAGTCAACTGTTCTTTGACAACATACAAAAACATAAAGTGAAGAAAGAACACCCTATTCAACAAATGGTACTGGGATAATTTGCAAACCACATGTAGAAGAATGAAACTAGGTTCTCATCTCTTACCCTTTTTATTAAAAAAAGCACAACTCTCAAGATGAATCAAATACTTAAATCTAAGACCCCAAACCAAAGAAACGGTAGAAGATAAGATTGGAAAAACTCTTCTAGGCATTGGCTTAGGCAAAGTGTTCATGACCAAGAACCCAAAAGCAAATGCAACAAAAATAAATAAACAAACAAATAAATAAATGTGACCTAATTAAACTAAAAAGGTTCTGCACAGCAAAAGTAATAATCAGCAGAGTAAATAGACAACCTCCAGAGTAGGAGAAAATATTCACAAACTGCATCCGACAAAGGACTGACATCCAGATTCTACAAGGAGCTCAAACTAATTAGCAAGAAAAAACAACCTCATCAAAAGGTGAACAAATGAGATGAATAGACAATTATCAAAAGAAGATATACAAATGGCCAAGAAACATATGAAAAATGCTCAACATCACTATCGGAGAAATGCAAATTTAAACAACAATGCCATATCACCTTACTCCTGCAAGAATGGCCATAATTTAAAAATAGAAAACAATTGATGCTGGCATAGTTGTGGTGAAAAGGGAACACTTTTACACTGTTGGTAGGAATGTAAACTAGTACAACCACTATAGGAAACAGTATGGAAATTCCATAAAGAACTGAAAGTAGAACCACCATTCCATCCAGCAATCACACTACTACATATCTATCCAAAGGAAAATAAGTTATATGAAAAAGACATTTGCACACACACGTTTATGGAAGCACAATCTGCAACTGCAAAAATAGGGAATCAGCCTAAATGCCCATCAACCAATGAGTGGATAAAGAATGTGTGGTATGTATACACCATGGACTACTACTCAGCCATAAAAAGAAACCAAACAATGGCATTTGCAGCAACTTGAATGGAGATGGAGACCATTATTTTAAGTGAAATAACTCAGGAATAGAAAACCAAATAGCCTATGTTCTCACTTACAAGTGGGAGCTAAACTATGAAGATGCAAAGCCATAAGAATGATATAATGGACTTTGGGGACTCTTTGGTGGGACTGTCGGGAGGGGGGTGAGGAATAAAAGACTACACATTGGGTACAGTGTACACTGCTTGGGTGATGCATGTGTCAAAATCTCAGAAATCACCACTAAAGAACTATTCCATGTGACCAAAAACTAAAAATTAAAAAAGAACACGATATACACACATACACCCCCCACCCCCACCGCCCACAGATTAAACATATGAAAAGATATTTAACTTCACATATAAAAGTATAGTGAAGTACACTAATGGACTCTGTTGGCAAGACTGTGGGGAAATACACACAGATTGTTTTTGAGAATGCAAAGGGTGTTACTCCTATAGAATTGTCTGACAAAACTACATATGCACTTGCCCTTCGACCTAACAATTTCTCCTGAAGACATGGCTCCAATAACATAAGAACACACCACCACAAGCTTATTTATGGCAGCGTTATTCGTAGTTGCACAATATTAGAAATTACACAAGTGCTCAAACATAGGAAATTGATTGAATAAACTGGTATACCCACATGATGGAAGACTAAGAAAAAGAAGAATTAAGAAGATTTCTGGCAGGGTGTGGTGGCTTGTGCCTGTAATCCCTGCACTTTGGGAGGCCGAGGCGGGCAGATCACTGGAGGTCGGGAGTTCAAGACCAGCCTGGCCAACACGGAGAAACCCTGTCTGTATGAAAAATACAAAATCAGCTGGTCGGAGTGGCACATGCCTGTAATCACAGCTACTCGGGAGACTGAGGCAGGAGAATCACTTGAACCTGGGAGGCAGAGGTTGCAGTGAGGCGAAATCGTGCCATTGGGCTCCAGCCTGGGCAACAAGAGCAAATCTCTGTCTCAAAAAAAAAAAGAAGTCTATGATTTGTTATGACGTGAATTTCAAGATATGTTAAATGAAAGAAGAAAATTCAAAATAATGCATAGATTGTATGCTACTTTGGGATAATAAGGGAAATAAGAAAATTACAAATACCTGTTTTTTAAAAAACTTTTTACTTTTTTTTGGAAATAACTTATAATTTTCCTGTTTGTTTGGGAGAAAGGATATCCAGATAGTATAAACCAGAGACTAATGGAGTTGGTAATCTACAAGAAGTGCAAGTAGAGGGAAAACAGAGTGGTTGGATAGGATGAGGAGGAACACTTCTTTGGACATACCTTTCCACATAGTTTTGATTTGTGAAATGATATTATTTTTCTATAAATTTAAACATTAAATGTGGACAGGGAGAAAGCCTTAAAACTGCTTGGAAACAGAAATAAATAGACCTAACTACATTTCAATGAAATGATATAATCACACCAAAGAGAGGAATACAAATTATTCCAAGTAACTTTTCAACACAGTGTCTTGACTATATATGTCTTCCATAGAAGACAAGGATACAAACATATCTTGAACTTTTCTTAGTAATTTTTTGTAATGGTATGGTTGCAATCATTTTAAAACTAGTTTGCTTTTGAGTCTTACAGGATTGAGGAAATAAACAAATTTATTTTTTTGTTTGTTTGATGAGCCAGGATTCTCACTGTGAAGTAAGTATATAAAAATATAAAATAGAGAAAGACAAGAAATATTACTGAAGAGATGGTTTGTATTGGAGATATCAATATGAGCAGATAAGTAAAAATGTATATTCACCAATTCTGTCAGTATCGCCTTAAAACAGTGGTATCCCAATGACAAAATAAGTCACTTGATATCGGTTCGTAAATGCTATTTTTCACTTAGAAGAATCAGGAATCCTTGGAGAAAGGCTGGTGTCATGGATAGGACAGGGAAACACAAAGGAGTCTGAAACATCTAGTATTGTCAAAAAGTAAGAAAATCTCAAAAAAAATTAAAACTCAAAAAGAGAATACGCCAGAAGGACAAAGGAATGCTCAGTGTAAGACAACTCTACAACGCAATGGATAAAAGAAAAAGTTCACTGGTTGCTTAGTTCATTGTGGGGGTTGATGAAGAACAGGCCATTGACATGGCCTCAAAACATTCCTTACAAATTGCTTATTAATTACAATAGGAAAATAGTGACTGTACAGCAGAGAAGCCACTCATCACAATTAGCATCATGGATAAGAGGCAAACAAACTCAGTGTGCATCCAGATGTGTCCCCAGAACGTTTGCCTCCAGAATGTTTGGAATGTATGCTAATACTGTGATTATTCAGTCTGTGTGAGCAATTGAGGAGTAGGCTAGGATTTTTCATAGTTGTGTCTGGTTAAGGAGTAGGCTAGGAGTAGGCTGATTAAGGAATACACTAGGGCTTTTTGTAGTTGTCTCCTATACCCTGAGAAAAACACAGCACCACTTATGTTGCGATTCAGCCAAAAGGGCACTATCTAATCCTGTGGAACCATCAGACAAATCCAAAATGAGGGTCTTTCTGTAAGAGAAATGGCCTGCACTCTTTATCAATGTCAAGTTCAGAAAAGACAAGGACAGGCTGAGAACTGTGCATATCAAGGTAAACTAATGAGATGTGATGATTAAGTGCAAAGATGTGATCCTATATTGGGTCCTCTATGACAGTGGTCCCCAAACATTTTGGCACCAGGAACTGGTTTCATAGAAGACAATTTTTCCATGGAAGGGAGTTGATGGTTTTGAATGAAAATGTTCTACTTCAGATCATCAGGCATTAGATTCTCATAAGGAGTATGCAGCCTAGATCCCTTGCATGTGCAGTTCACAACAGGGTTCATGCTTCTGTGAGAATCTGATGCTGCCACTGATCTGACAGGAGGTGGAGCTCAGATGGTAATGCTCACTGGTCAGTCACTCACCTCCTGCTGTGCAGCCTGTTTTCTAATAGGCCATGGCCCAGGGATTGGGGACCTCTGCTCTATGGGGAAGATGCTGTAAAGGACATCATTAAGACAACTAGTGAAAGTTGACAGTTGATTAGATAAAAGTATTGTATGAATGTTAAAATTCCTGGATTTGATAAGTATGAAAAAATGTCCTTGTTCTTAGTGAATACACATTGAAGGAATGAGGGGAAACAAACACAGAGAAACCTACTCAAAAATGGTTCAGGAAGAATACATGGGTGCATATAATCAGATATAGAGCAGAAATGTGGTAAACAATTACAGATCGATGAATCTGGGTAAAGGGTATATGGAGACTTTTTGTACTATGCTTACACCTTCTGTAAATTTGGAATTATTTCAAAATAAAGTTAAACATAGTAATACATCCAAACTTTTTTTGTGTGAAGTTGTCCGAGGGGCAGAGAAAATATTGGGTTATATTATTCTCCGACTGAACTCTTATTTAATGTTATTTTACCAGGTGTTTATTGTCTACTTTGTGCCAGGAAATGTGCCAAATTTTAGGCTTTGCCCTGCCTGTTCCTTCATGCCTTCTCTCATCCAGTAAGGGGAAGAGGGCACTGAACAATTTTTCTCCCCCTTTGTGAGTCGAAGTCTTTCTGGGTCCCACTCTTCTGATTTGTACAATCTATATAATGAACCAGATGATTTCTAGTTCTAACCCAATGATTCTCTCTACCCAATTCTTCTAGTTCTTATCATTTCCTTTTCTTTGTACTTTTCACTCTCTTTTCTGGACTTTTCTCTAAGCTGTACTTGAATGGCTTTATACCAGGTATTTCCATGGTTGGATCAAAAAGGCAGACTGCTGCAATGACCTTTCATGAGTAGGAAGGGCAGCTGGAATCCATTTGTAAAAGTATAAGCTGGCAGAATCCTCTTCTTCCCTCCTGAGCCATTGTTTCTTTGGCTCCGAAATGCCCAGCACCTATGCAGCTAGGAGCCCACAACAGTCTCTCAACCACAGTCCAGACATGCTAGTTTGAAACACTGGTGCTTAACATCCCAAATTCATCAATATTTGCAAATGGCTTAGAGAACCTATAACTCAAACGTCATGGTGGGCATCACACCTCTCTCATTCCACAACAGAATGGGAAGGTGGGCACTGGGGAGTTCCCCTATAAGCCTAAGGCTTGTAAAGAAAATAATAAAATGAAACTAAAGCCCAAACCAGCAAAAAGCAATTGGGATATTTAATTTTATTTCCTGTATTTTGAGTTTAACAGCTGGTCACTGTTTCTGATTAAGAAACTTCTGAGTGGGAACAAGGCCTTTAAAGAGAAACACGTTGTGTTTTGGCAGAAAACCTTAATGACTTAGAACATAAACTTCTGTCAAAAGAGCAGAAGGTCCTGATGCTAGAGAGAGCCCAGACTGAATGAGGCCGTAACTCATGTTGGAGCTCCTCATCTTGTTCTCTCTGCTTAGTCCAAGAAGCAAGGGGACTGAAGTCACCTCCTTATATAAATTAGCTGGCTGTATTGTGTCTATGGAGAGCCCTATTTTTTTTCCTAAACTGAAGCCAATCCTGAACTTGATGAGAGCCTTGTGCAGAGGCATAGAGAAGGAGAGGACAGTGGTATCCGAGAATTAGGTGAATTTCTCTTGTCGGTTTGGGAAATGATGCCTAATGGAGGACTTGGCCAGCTTGTGGGGATCATGGGGGAAAGTGCAGTACCTGGAGTATGTTATTCTCATTCATGCATCCATCATTTTTTTCAACATTTATTGAGAATCTTTCTTATTTTAGACTTGATGACAGAGGCTGGGATGTTGTGGTTGAGTAAGGCCTTCATGGTAATACAGGCAGGTGAGCCCCCAAATTGGAACTTAGTCCAAGAGGGTTCTTGGCTTCACCCAGGAAAGAATTCAAGTGTGAGTGGTGGTGTTAGACAGCAACTTTTATCAAAGCGACCATGCACAGCAGCAGCAGAGGTACTGCTCCTTGCAATAAAAGGGCTAACCCATAGGCAGTGAGCCCAGAATAGCAGCTCAGAGGCAGTTCTGTAGTCATATTCATACTCAACTTTAGTTATATGCAAATTAAGGGTTGGATTATGCAGAAATTTCTCGATAAAGGGTATTAGCTTTCAGGCGTTGCCATGGCAATGGTAAACTGACATGACATATTGGTGGGCATGTCTACGGGGAGGTGCTTTCACCCTGTCCCTGTTTTAGCTAGTTGTTAATTAGGTCTGGTGTCCAAGCTACACCTCCAGAGTTGAATTCCACCTCCTGAGTCAGGCACCACCTCCTACCTCAAAGGGACATAGAGTCTGTTCGGGTAGACTGTCCCATAGCTAGACAACTGCAACATGGCATGGTAGGTGCTGCTTTTGAAGTTTTATGGAAATACAGGAGAGGATAAACTTCATTCCACCACAGTTGAGGTGAGGACTAGGCAATGGAAGTCTTTACAAAGGAGGTAATATTTATGCTGGACTTCAAAGAATGAGCACAAGTTCATAGTGAAGGGGAAGAAGGACATTTTAAGCAGGGGAAAATGTTACACCCTTAGGAAAAACCAACATATCTAATTCCACTGGATTGAATTTTATAGGATTCTATGTAGTGCAGGTACAAGGTAATACAGGAAGGGTGGATTGAAGTGGGATTTTGGAAGTCCTAGTGCACTATGTTGAGAAGTACAGTCTTGATCCTATCCATGAGTAATAGGAAGCTAAGAAGAACTGTAAGCTGGGAAGTGACACAATCACCCCAGGAGCTATGTAGAAGTAAATTACAGAGGGGATTAAAAGTTATAATAAGCCTGGTCAATATAGCAAGACTCCATCTTTACAAAAATAAAAAACAAAAAAATTAGCTGGGCACAGTGACCCATGCCTGCAATCCCAGCACTTCAGGAGGCCAAGGCAGTAGGATTGCTTGAGGCCAGGAGTTCAAGACCAGCCTGCACAACATAGTGAGACCCTGTCTCAAGGAAAGAAAGAAAGAAGGAAGGAAGGAAGGAAGGAAGGAAGGAAGGAAAGAAAGAAAGAAAGAAAGAAAGAAAGAAAGAAAGAAAGAAAGAAAGAAAGAAAGAAAGAAAGAAAGAAAGAGAAAGAGAGAGAGAGAGAGGGAGGAAGGGAGGGAAGAAGGAAAACTAGTTGGGTGTGGTGGTGCTTGCCTGTTGTCCCAGCTACTTGGGAGGCTGAGGTGGGCGGATGGCTTGAGCTTAGGAAATGGAGACACAGTGAGTTATGATTGCATCACTGCACTCCAGCATGGACAACACAGTAAGACCCTTTGTCAGAAAAACAAAAAAGTTTTTAAATAATAGTCAAAACTGCCATAACATATGGTAAAATTATATTATGAAAATTAGGTAAATGTGGAAAGGCATAGATTTCTAAAATAGAACTCAAAGGGAATAAAGATGGGAGTGTGTGTGTGTGTGTGTGTGAGAGAGAGAGAGAGAGACAGAGAAAGAGAGAGCAAGAGAGAGACTGGTATATTGGAAATGTATTTACATTCAGAATTTTTAGGCAAGAAACAACTGCAGCCTGAAGTGGAAACTTATGGATGAATGAGCCATTCAAGGGCAGACCTCATCCTCCTCCTGAGCCCTAGCAGACAGACAGCAGACACTGAGATTATAAAGCAGTTCTCCTTTTCACGTGGCTACTCAAGTCCGGAAGAGAGAACTACTTCTGGTGTTCAAAGGATGCAAAAGGTTATGGAGCTTATGATTCACATAAAGGGATTGACAAAGGTGACTTAACTCTTTAATCCAACAAAATCAGTTAAGCATGCACTAGTGGCAGTTCTTATTCTAGGTGTAGGGGATACTCCATCAGACCAGACATAAGGAATGTCCAAGGGTCTCCTTATGACTGCAGGGGTTTTCCCTTGCCCAGGAGCACCCAGCTGAGGGGCTCAGTGGGGAACTACATTTAACCTGAGCTCCACTTGCTGAGTCCTGGACCTGAGGGCAGTGACCACCTAAGTGGGGTGGAAGTGGTGCCATTTTCTCATTCTTACAAACATTTCTTATGCTTCCCTGGAGGTCGTGCAGATGGAAGACTCTCCTCTCCTGGAAGAATCTCTGCTCTTAAGTTGGGGTAAGAAAGACATTAAACAAGTGAACATCTTGTAAATAAGGAATTTCACAGTTAGTGTTGTAGAGACACCTCTGGTGCCTTTGTCAGTCCCTTTGGCCCAGGAGCCCTTTGTCCAGTAGCAGGCCAGCAGTAAGGGACGAATATGCTTCCCAGAGAAACCCTCCACTAGCAGGGATAGCTGGGAATGGTGTATAGATGCTCCATTCTCCCAATCTTTTAGGTGAACAGTGCTGGACTGTGTTATGAGCTCTTCTCATCTTCTCAGGAGCCTGAATGGAGCCAAGTCCCATTGCCTACAGCAGGGACAGTATTACACATGTGAACACTGGCTTCTCCTCTTTTTCCCCTTCCTCCCTCACTTCTGCTTCTTGGAATCACCTGCCAAAAAAATTTTCTACACCCAAGTTCCTGCCTCGGGTTCTGCTTTTGAGGAAACCCAAATTTTAAGACAAGCTTAATGAAGACAAAAACAAAACCAAGAAAAACGGGGAAAGCAATATAGTGAGTAGTATGTGGGAGGGAATGACTTTGACTAGAGAGGTTTCTCCTAGGAGAAGATACATGAACTGGGGTGATCACCAGCCTCTCCAACAAAAACCGCCTTATAGACCTGCGCTTCTTTGACTGGAGCAGGAGTAAGGCCAATTGTTCAACTTTCCGCTTCACCACATGTCCCTAGAGAGAGTATCCCCAGGGACAGCAGGGATAGCAAGGGAAGGCTCCTGACATGACTTTATATTTCACATCTGGGAAACTGCCTCCCAAAAAGGATTTAAGGCAGTTTACAACAAGAAAGTCAGAGAAGGATGCATCAGATCTGGCCTGGAAGGCAGGATGCATGATTGACCAAGATGATAGGGAAAGTCGACCTCAGGCAAGTAGGAAAACCTAAGTGCTAAAGAGGAACAGAGGCAGGAAATCCCAGATGGGTGTGAGGCTAGAAATGAAACCAGCTCTTGTTTCTGGTTCTTTCCTTCATTAGGACTCTGTAGGAACATTTCAGGGAATGCCTGGAGGCAAATGGCTTACTAACAGAAATACCCTTCATCTCTGCAGTTCTTAACCCTTCACAGCCAATGAAGTCACTGTTTCCAATGATGATACAATTCCAGCAACATTAGGAAGGCCAGAGTGTTCAGCCTCCTCTAGACAGGGGCATAAAGTCAGGCAGGGCCGATTTCCACACCACACTTCTCCACACCCTGGAACAGCCAGGCCTTTGGAAACAGTTCAGTAACTAGGATTTAAAATTAATTTTCCATTCCACTGTTCTTCTCAGTTTTTATTCCAATGTGCTCACCCTGGCATCTTTCGGGTGACCTTGCTTAGTGCCTCAGCTCTGGGATATTGTAGTCTGTGATGAATGACCTCCACTCAGACAAATCAAAACAGGCATGCTCCAAGGTCAAGTTGGTGCAAATGTAGCTCATTTTACACAATAAGTTGTTCCTCACAAGTTGTGTATAGATTGCTTTTCTTGGCTTATTATTTTGGAGGAAGTGAGCATTTGCTGCCTAACCTCCCTATCCAATTGTTCACCATTTGGTCAGATGTCCCCTAAAACTTGCAAATGTTAATGTTCCTGCCCTGCTCCAGCCCTTTGGTTTCGTATACAAATGTCTAAACAAATTTCAGGGGATTTCCAATGAATCACTTGTAACACGAAAATCTTCTTATAATTGCAAAACATCCCACACTCTCCCCTGTTTTGTGACCTCTCCTTAGCACTCAGCACTGTGGGCCAATGACTGCCTTTGCCCACTGTCAACCCTGTTTCCCACCTTCCTTTACTGCCATGGCTGAGCCAGGTTCTGTGCTGCAGTTTCTTCTGATGTTTTTGGGTTTTTGCCCACTGAATTTTCAGAAAGTGGGGCTCATTTATATTGTTAAATTTGCTTTGGCCTGATGATTCTCCAGTAAATTGTAGACCATTAGAGAAGTCAGTGTTCTAAGTTGGGGGAGTTCAGGAAGTAGGTTGCTTAAGTTGGCCTCTCCACTTCTTTTTCTTTATTTTATTTAAAAATTGTTTTTTAATATAAAAGTAACATTATTATGATAAAAAAAAATCCAAGCCCTTGGAGGTAACCACCGAGAGGTATCTCTGCTAAATCTCTTATGTATCTTTCCAAACATTAAATACATGAATTTTAAAAACACACGTATTTAACATAAATTGGATTTTATTGCACATACTCTTTGCAACTTATTTTTATCATTAAACAGTATATTTTTTCACTTTTGAGGAGGGAAACTACTTGAGGAAGTTGTTTGTTTTCTTTTCCCATTGCTACCACTTGTGAAAATCTCAAGTGGCTACTTAGTGGAGAAATGTGTGTGGATGCGAGACCCAATAAACACTCACACACAGGATTTGGAAGGAACAGGGTTAAATGGGTAGACTAAGAGGCCGAAGTTGGGGAACGTGCTTGCCACTGAGATGGGCTTTGAGAGGTCCAGGTAAGGATGAGACTGGTACATATACACTCAAGATTGTTATATGTGAGCTCGATTTAAGTGGGTGATGACTACAGGGACATTTAATTTCTGAGACATTTAAAATTTCTGTTTCTATGTAATCATAGTGGCACAGTAGTAGCTTCTGCATCATACAATTTTAGGGACTGGAACAAAATACGTAATAATAATTGCTACCATATTTTTGCTAGCTGGCTTTTAGGGAATGCTCAAACAAGGCCTAACACATAACTTTGCACTGTGTATGCATGACCTCAGATGCTACCTTATAGGTCACATTAGCCACATTTTACAGTTAAAAGGAATGAGAATCAGAGGGTAAGCATTTGTCCAAAGCCTCAACCCTAGTGCCAGGCAGAGCCTCACTCAGATACCAAACTGCCCATCTCTAGAATCCATATTCTTTCTACCACATCACATTGGCTCACATATGGCAACAACCTTTTTAAATTAAAATATATATATATAGCGAAGGAGAAAAGCATGTCAATAAAATACAAAAAAAACTATAAGAAAGAGAAGTCACCTAAGCCTATAACATTTTGACTAGGCTTTGATGCTGCTTGCCACCTTTTAATGGGACCCGCAACCTAAGACCTGAAGCCAGAGACCTTATCCCAATAATCCACTGTATCCACAGAAATGAGGTGTAGAAGGCAAGCAGAGAGCCTTTTAAAATGAGTTTTAGCATCTCTTTGAAGTTTTTTTTTTTTTTTCCTTTAGTGGAAGATTCTTATGACATGGTTAAGATTAAAATGCAAGCTGGTAAACACAGGAATTTTATCTTCTCAGTCTGAGTGATTTGACAGTCCCCGCTGCCTGATTTTGATTTATCTGATTCCAGTGGGTCCTTAGCATTTAACTGCTTGAGTTGTCAGGGGAATGTGGTCCCATTTTAATTCCTAAGGGAAATATAGATTGCTTTAATGTCGTAACTCCCGAAACAGCCTGAGAGATTTTTCTCAAAAAAGAAATACATGCATATGTGCAAAATCTATGTGGACAGGTTGACTGTACACAAGTGTGTCCACCTTTGGGCTGAGACCGAGCATCTATCTATGTTTTGGCCAAGGAGCAGCTCTGTTTCCTGGAGTGCTGGTGGAATGACGGGGAGTTCTGACAGTCCCTGTCCATGCACAAACTTCTGAGATCAAATTAGTCCAGTCAAAGCAAAGAGGGCGTCCGCCTGGCTGGAGCAACTGTGTAGGCTGACAATTCTCAGCAGCTTTCAGCAGCCCCAGTATGATAATGGCTGAGCCCAGCAGTGAATAACCTAATCAAGCCATTAGAGGAAACAGAAGCCCTCTGCCCTGTTTGATTTCTTCCCATAATGATATAAAGTACAGTTTAATGAAGTCAAAGAGGTCCTGGGCCTCTCGGTGTGTCCAGGCCTTTGGAGGCAGCACTATTGAGTCTGCTGCTGATGTTCATTACCAGTCTGCTGTTGGCTGCACCAGCCCACAGACCCCACTTGCAAGCTGCATTGTAGCTGGGGTTTTCTGGGGCAGTTTTCCAGTTGCCGCAGCCCCGCCTGCATTTTGTCTACATAAATTAGACCTTGTGTAGCATATTGGCCTGTCAGGGGACTAGGAAGAAACTGTATATTGTTTCTGGCATCCCTGAGCCCTTCTGCCCCTGACATCTGCTGCGCCTGTGACAGGGAATACATTCTTGACTCATTATCCGAGCAAGTGGAATCCCACCCTGACAGGACCATTAATCAGAATCAAGCAGTCCGGCAAATAAAAAAGAGAGAGAGTGAGCGAGCATGTGTGTGTGTGAGAGAGAGAGAGACTAAAGAAAAGAAAGGAGACACTTTCTAACTTTGGCTTTGGTGTCATTCAGGGGTCTGGACAACTAGCAATCTATCTTTCTGAGTGACAGTCCTGATGGATGGCATTATTTATGCTTTTGTGTATTAAAAGACAGCTCTGGCACTGGCTTGTCATTTTCAGAGAGGTTTACAAAAAGTTGAAATTTAATTTGGAGGAAAAGGAGGGCAGAGATCAGAGGAAGCTGGTGAGTTGACAGTCTGCAGAGGGAAGAGAGGGAAGTGAGGGCATTTGAGTGCAATGATTTGCTGGACAGAGGTGGGTGGTAGAAGTGGCAGTGTGAGTAGTTGTGTGTAGTGTGTTGTGGCTCTCACGTATCTGGGTAGGCTATGGGTCTCTGGAGTTTTGAAATTAACTTCAGCATGTGGTAATCATTTTATTGAGATGAATGTTTGGGTTTTTGCTGAGAAAAGATGCAAATGGAAAATATACTTGAGTGTTTGGGAATGTGTGTTGCACATAAACGTGGAGAAACTTTAAATGGTTATTTTTACCATTTTTACCACTGGAACATTGCCTGAAATGGGAACTTCGTAAATAAAACGGGTACTTCTGTTACCCAGTACATATCAAGTATTGGATAACAAGGACACGTAATTTACCTAACCTTATTGATTAAACTGTCATGGTAGGTCTATGAATGTGTATGGCTGTTGGGTAGAGGGGAGAAAGGCATCAAGATGCATAGGGGATAGATAATTCTGTAGCACAAATTTCTTGCACTCTGTCATCCCTGTGACCTAGAATAAGATGCAGGATGGAGAATAAAGGATATAACTAAGAGATTACAGCAATGCATATTTATAACCTTCATTTATAACTCTATGCTCTTGAATGACCTTATACTTCCACAGACATCTGTTTTTGAACCCAACAGCCAGAATGCATCATTTGCTTTAAATTAATAACATAGAAAACCTCCCGACCTTGGTTTGTTCTCTTTTTCTATCCTGGCCCTGTTGACGCCTTCCTACCTTCTCCCTGAGGGTTCCACACACTGATGATGTCATGTGTGGGACCTCAGGGTGTGTGGGTCCCACACACTGATGATATGCCTTGGCAAGGCAGCAAAGCCCAGGCCCATGTTCATGAATCATGGAGAGAACAAAGCCTGCAGCTCAAGTGGGCTTAGCGTCAACCCCCAGCCCAACCATCAGCTCTTCTTCCTCTCCCTGAGTCTTTCTCTTTCCCTGGAAAGACATGTATGGGGTGCCTACTCATTAGCCCTGCTTTTGCCAAAAACTCCCTATGTGTTACCAGCTCTGGACCTTGACCCTGGGAATCATGAGGTTGTAAAATTTCTCATAACATCTGAGAATATATAGATGACGTGGTAGTATAGGGCATAATATTCTGGAAGGTAGACTATTTCAAGGCAGGGTTAGATTTAGTCTTAATGGGAGGGCTTAGAACAGGATAAGGGTCTAACATTTACAACTGTATCATAATAACAGCTTTTCTCATTTAGAATGGGGCCACATGCTCCTAATTTGTGTAAACAGGTTAGTCAGAGACATCAAATTTCAGTGTTTAGATTAACAGGCTTTAAGGCTGGGTGTGGTGGCTCATGCCTATAATCCCAGCACTTTGGGAGGCTGAGTTTGAGACTAGCCTGGACAACATAATGAAACCCTGTCTCTACTAAAAATACAAAAAATTAGCCAGGCATGGTGGCACATGCCTGCAATCCCAGCTACTCGGGAGGCTGAGGCAGGAGAATCACTTGGACCCGGGAAGCGGAGGTTGCAGTGAGCTGGGATAGCGCCATTGCACTCCAGCCTGAGCGACAGTGCAAGATGCCATCTCCAAAAAACAAAAACAGAACCATAAAAAAGAAACAAGCAGGCATTAGACCAACAGTTGGCTGTCCAATAAGTTGATATCAACTATCAAGCTAAGTGAAATGAATATGACAGTCAAATAATCCTGTTGGGAGAAGTTGGAATTTAGAACTCCTGAGCTACCCCATATACAGGTTGAGTAGCGTACCCTTATTTGGAATTTTTGGGTCCAGAAGTGTTTTATATTTGGAATGTTTTTAGACGTTGTAATGTTTGTGTATACATAATTAAATATCTTGGTCCTGGGAGCCAAGTCTAAACACAAAATGTATTTATGTTTCATTATATACCTTACCCACATAGCCTGAGGTAATTTTATACAATATTTTAAATAATTGTGTGCATAAAACAAAATTTGTGTTAAGTACTTCTGTGCAGAATTTTCCACTTGGGGTGTTATGTTAGTGATCAAAAAGTTTCAACTTTTGGAGCATTTTAGATTTTAGATTTTCACATTACAGATGCTCAACCTGTATTGGCCTTGCTGTGAGATGGTACCAGGTTCCACTGTTGCCCACATCATTTTTAGTCTTTAAACTCTCAGAGTCTTATCAATAAAATAAGGATAATTATAATTACACCTTTGAATTGTGACATTAAAATATGATAACATATGTAAGTTGTATTATTAAAATGATGAAACATCTCATACTCAAAGGATCCACGAACTTAAAAGGAACTCAATTTCCTTTCAGGAGTTTCAACAATGTTTTTAGTTTCCTATGCCTAACTGGGAAACCATTACTTTGAAAGAATACCTTGAGCTTTCATTTATCATGATAAAGTGTCATATACTATAGTATTATGGGCTATATCTCAATTGGAAACTAGAAGTTCAAAGATTGGAAGCGTGGAGGATCAAGTGATGTGCTGGTAAGTATAAAACCCAAAATACACAATAGGTGCTTTCTAAATATGGCATTTTCTCTGCCAGAACACATATGGTCATGTTATACTTGAGATCATAGAGAGCAGGGCTGACACATCCCTCAGTGGCCCTGCCAGAGCCTGGAAGTCTTGCTTCTCCCAGGAGAAAGGTTACCCTCAGGGATTCCCCTGCAGAAGCTGTGGCTAACCAATCCAGGCACACTAGCATACCTCTGTCTCTCTGGTATAAACAGTTGTTTCATTAACAAAGTGAAGAGAAGTGAGCTCATCTCCAACTAAGTAACTTTAAGTCAGGTCAATTAACATTGATGGATATCAGTTTCTTCATTGGTGACATGGAGATGATAATTTTTTTCTCTAGAGTGTCATTACATTATAGATATTGTATGGAAAGTGCTCAGTCCAGCATATCACCTGGAGCATAGGGTTGGACGTTCAACATGATTCTATTACTATTGTCATTGTCTGGCGCTCAAAAAACAGGTTTGCACAAATGGTCTGGGCATTGACCCGGGGAATGAATCTATATGTAGTAACTCGCCCAGCCACAAAGGTCCTTTAAGGAAAGCATAGTAAAAATGGGCTTACTGCTATATTCTTTTCTTCTAACTATTTTGGTTTGAGTAGTAGCTGAAAGTTTTAGTCACTGTTAACAAAGATAATTAGAAAAGGAGGAAATTTCCGGTTGGGAAGAGAAAAAAGGCATAAGGTGAAATAGATGATAGAAAGAGTAGGTGTAGAGATTTTTCCAGTGCTGCTTTAAGAGAGGAAAAGGAATTGGAGACAAACTGAACTTGGCTTTAGGACACATTATTGTGTTCATAGCAAGGTGGGGGCTGAGGCTTGATGAGGGGATTGTGCAGAGTGAGGTCAGAAGGTTCCGGTGCACTCTCATGTGACGTTATCATCAAGGGTGGAGGAAGGCTCCAACATTGGTGATGGTGTTGGGGATGGGAGGTTTGGTTGATAGTCTCACATTTTCCAGTGCAGAACTCCAAGTTCCAGTTCTTCTCCAGGTCTGTGGTGGGACCTTGGGGAAGAGAGGGGCCCAGGAGGAGGGAGCTAATAACTGAGTCATCATAGACAAGATTCTGAACACCTGGATGGAGCAGCCACAGGAAGGAAATCCTCATGGTATCCATATTATCTTTGCTACTAATTAAAAGACATTTCTATGCGTCCTTCACTGTATCTGAGAAGAATGAGAGAGCCTGAAAACATTCTAGTATGGTGGGGAGGGGTAGGGTACATGGAAATCAGTGGTAGACCATGGTAATAATCAAACATCTGCAAATTGCTTTCTGATAGTCTCTTTAGTATATTGTCTTCATTATTTTAGCAAACCTAAAAATTACTCATAATGGCTTCCTTTTATCCTCCTGTTTCTCCTATTCCGTTTTTCTCAAAGTATTTTAAACTTTTACTTACAAATTCTTCTACTATGGGAAGAAATGGTAGAACTCCCTCCCATTGGCTTAGGTAGGAAATACCACAGACATTTGACCTTTTTTTTTTTCCTAGTAGGGTATGGGGGTGACTTCCTGCTGAATAGATGGTCTATTGCTGGTGGAATGGACAGACTTTCATCAGCTTGTCTCTAATTCCCATTCTGGAGCTTCTCTGTGCTAGTCCTACCATCATAAGCAAAGTACTGAAACTGCTTCCCCATCCATCCCCAATCCTTGGTCATGCATTGAAAAATATCAATATACTGCTTTCAAGGGTTGTTAAAAACTGTATGCAAATTTATTAGCACAGTGTCTGGCCCTTGCTATAAATGGTTTCTATTCATATTATCACATTCCTATGAGAGCAGTGATCAAGTACAAATGACAGGTCTAGCACTCATACATTTTACTTGATCAAGAGGGAGAGAAAAGCCATGTGGAACTGGAAGATGAAGCAAACCTCTTCAGGAAGACATTCTATCATCAGTTATTTCCAGACAACAGTGGAATGATCTCTCTATCAGATGCCAGAGACACAGAGGGGAAAAGATACAGTCCTTGCTCTCATTGTCTAGTGGAGGAAATAAACACATAAACATATAACCCCAGTTATTGAGATAGGCACAGAAGAAGAGAGGGATCTGCAAAGAAACAATCTTTAGGAACCCCCTTGGGCCTGTTAGTTGACCCCACGTGGCCAGCTCTTTGGAGAGCTAAGAGCAGTGGAGTCATCTGCAATCCAGAGAAAGGAACTCTCTTGCTTTCTGCTCAGAAATTCCAAGCCCTCAGTGGCCTCCCAGGACAAATCTCTATTAGGCAGGCAGTTTGCTTCTGGGTCCCTGAAGTTCATCTGGTGGACTCAGCTGTTTGTGGAACCCAAGGGAGTTATTCATTAACTTCGGTAAGAAATGCTTGACTAACATCTGGCTTGTTGGGGGCTGGGCTTGGTTAATTCTACTTGGAACAACACCAGTATTAGTTCTGCTTGGATTAACACCAGCACTAATGATGACATAAGACTCTTACTTCATTAGCCTGATGAAGGGAAAATCTTGCATGTTCAGCCCACGCCAAAGAATAGAGTCCAGGTCCCAGACTGAAGAGCTGAGGCTAATGAGTGAATCGAGCTAACTGGACACAGGAAACAACCCAAGCATAGAAGGGGGCTGTGATGGTGTGTTATAAGGGATACCCTGAACTAAGACAGATGCAACGGGAATACCTAAGTACTTAAGAACTTATAGAGGCTGGAGGAATGCTGATCTGAGTCTTATTTTTTATGGACAGTTAAAACAACCAGAGAGCTGCTTCAGGTTTTATGTCTCACATGTTCAAGTGCCTACTGAAAAGGGAGAGATGGCTAGTGCTCACGGAATGAAAGCTTCCATAGTTTGAGTGGAAGTTCTTTCTCTTCCTTTCTAACTCCCACCAGTGGCCTCAAACACGTGCCTGCTTACAGACACACAGCTTTTCTGTTATCCACTCAGATTGCAAATACGTAGCAAGTATATGCCGTAAATCTCGCAAGGTACCAAGGATGCAGTAGTGGACAAGGGAGACATGGCCTCACCCTGTGAAACTCAGACTGGAGTTGGGGGAATACTGACAAGGAAACAGACAATGGAAGGTATTAAGGAATTGCTGAGGGAATAGCCCTGCACTCAGACTTGGGCAGAAGAAAGAGGGTTGTGGGGGAAACCTCCGAAGCCCAGATGTACAGGAGTTATTCAAGAGAAGAACACTGGAAGCTCTGGCAGAGAGAATAGCTATTGAAGATCCTTCAGCAGAAGGAGCATGAGGGTTCAGTGACTGGGAGAGGTTTGGAATAGAACTGGAAATAGTGAGAGCAAGAATGCAGAAACAAGCAGAAAGCGAATCCTCATCCTCACCGGCAGGGGGATGAAGGCATGTGTCAGCATCTCTGTCTCAGATGACACCTTTCACGCTCTCTAACCTGGAAGTGTGAGGGAGAAATTCACTTCAGAGAAGATCTGCAAAGTCCTACCAGTCAACGTGTTCCCACTATTCTTTCTCAGATCTGAGCTATTCCACTAAGCTTATGGCTTTGTGGTTTGAGTTCAGATTCCTCAGCACTCGCCTGTTTCTCCCAGCCTGAAAAAGACCAATATGGAGAGCAATGACTGTTTCTGCTGTCACTCTGACCCAGGCACAACCAGGACACCAACTAAGGGCTGCTGGTCCAAGAAGGCCCCAGGTCTAGAGAGCACTCTTGGATCAGGACCTCCTGGGAAGAAACTGACTGATATGCTTTGGATCTGTGTTGCCTGGTGAGGTGATTGGATCACGGAGGTTGTATTAGTCTGTTCTCATGCTAATAAAGACATATCTATGTGAACGCCAAAAATTTGAGACATGTCTCAGTTAATTTCGAAAGTTATTTTGCCAAGGTTGAGGACACTCACCCACGACACAGCCTTAGGAAGTCCTGAAGACATATGTCCAAGGTGGTTGGGGCACAGCTTAGCTTTACACATTTTAGGGAGACATGAGACATAACTTAATATATGTAAAAAGTACATTAGTTCAGCTTGGATAGGCAGGACAACTTGAAGCAAAGGTGGAAAGACTTGAAGTGGGGAGGAGGCTTCTGTGTCACAGGTAGGTAAGAGACAAACAGTTGCTTTCTTTTGAGTTTCTGATTAGCTCTCCAATTGAGGCAATCAGATATGCATCTATGTCAGTGAGCAGAGGGGTGACTTTGAATTGAATGGGAGGCAGGTTGGCCCTAAGAAGTTCCCAGCTTGACTTTTCCCTTTAGTTTAGTGATTTTGGGCCCCAAGGTTTATTTGCCTTTCACACCTGAGACTAGGTGATTTATAAAGCCAAGAGACTTAATTGACTCAGTTTCACAGGACTGAGGAGGTCTCAGGAAACTCACAATTATGGCGGAAGGGGAAGCAAACATGTCCTTCTTCACATGGCACCAGGAAGGAGAAGAATGAGAGTGAAGGTGGGGGAAAGCCCCTTATAAAACCATCAGATCTCATGAGAACTCATTGACTATTACCAGAAGAGCATGGAGGTAACCACTCCCATGATTCAATTACCTCCCGTTGGGTCCCTCCCACGACATGTGGGGATTATGGGAACTATAATTCAAGCTGAGATTTGGGTGAGGAAATAGCCAAACCATATCAGACGTGGATTTCTCAAGAATGGTTTAGTATCATCCTCTTGGTACTGTTCTCACAATAGTGAGTGGGTTCTTGTGAGATCTGTTCATTTAAAAGTGTGTAGCCCCTTGCCCCTTGCTCTCTCTCTCTTGCTCCTGCTGCCATCATGTGAGACAGTTGCTCCCCTTTTTCACCTTCTGCCATGATTGGAAGTTTCCTGAGGTCTCCCTAGAAGCAGAAGCCACTATGCTTCCTGTGCAGCCTGTAGAGCCATGAGTCAATTAAACCTCTTTTCTTTATAAATTACTTAATCTCAGTTATTTCTTTACAGCAATGCAAGAATGGACTAACACACTGGGGGGCCCCTGAGAAACAAGAAACCTCTTCTTTGGAGTCTACCTGCCTTCACCTAACACTCAGCTGCCCAGAGTCCCTCAATCCTTGGCCTCAACATAATGAAGTTGTACTTATCTAACTGTTCCAATAACTCTTAAGGTCCAGCTGCATGTATGTGCAAATCTAACTGAGAGGCTGAGGAAGGAAAGAGTCAACACACTTGCTATGACTACCTTGTCAGATGTGATGAAGTACTTCCAGTGCCTCAGAAGGTATTTCTTCTTTTGTTTACACATTGTATTAAGCGAGTCACGAGTGTTAAATGAATCAAATAGCCCCACAAGCTCAGCATCAGCCCCAGATCCTTAGGAGCCAGCAGAATTCATTAGTGTCATGAGATGCTGTAACCTTATTCCAAAACCAAACATCTAGTTAGAGCAGCATTTGAAGACTACAACTTAATTTCCCTGAACAAGCAGAAAACAGTTTGCTAGTGGAACTTAGTTGAGTTTATTACAATTGACAATATTAAAATTAAAAGAAAAATTTGTTTTTTTGCTGGTTCTGCTTTTCACTGACCTAATGAAATAGAAAGGGACAGCACGCAAAGGCTGGCAATTTTGTTGTGTTTTTAGTGTTGTGGGAAGAGGGCTGAGGTCGGAGGCCCACTGTGGTTTGTTAGCTCTGCCTATTCCCTTGGCTGCCAGAAAGCTTGGAGGGAGGGGGAAGAAGAACAACAAACGCTGGGCTCCGAGTTTCCCACTTCCCCTCTCGCTGATTTGCTGACAGTTCCCAAACAGGAGGTCTTGACTGCCTGGTGCCTACCCCCAGTAATAAGAGCAAATGGCTATAAATAGTTAGTAGGTTTCTGCAAATGAAAAATGTCAATGGCGACATCAAATGGAAGGATAGAAAATCCAACTTTGGGTTTAGGATTTCTTGGCAGTTAGAAAAACGTATATTCCATGAGTTCTAGTTAGGAGGTGAATGGATAAGTTAAGATTTGCATCAAGAACAAGAGTTTTGAAAGAAGTAATTGCTGTTGATTAAAAAGAACAGTCAATTCTGAGTTTCCTGTTTAAAGAAGGTCATCTCAGATATCAGTTGGATTCTGCAGAATACTGAAACCAATATTGCTTTCAAGGGGATTTAATTTTGACTCTGTGTCTATATTTAAATAAATTACACACGTCTTTCATTTAGCTCTGCAACTGTCAGAAATAGACACTGGCCCTTCTTAGAGAAAGGAAAATGGGACTCAGAGAGATTAAATCACTTGCCTAAAGATACACAGCTAAGTATTGGAGCTGGGATTCAACTTGATTACAATGCTTGTTCCTTTTCCATTATACCTCTTAAAGGGCATGGGAAAATGTGGTGGTGTTTAATGAATACTTCAACTTTTATATTATCTGTGTAACTGCCTTTTATGTTATTTTCTGAGTGAAGAAGTTGGAAGCACCAACTGGATCATCCACTGTGGGTACATACTCCTCCTCTCCACTCACCTTGTTCCTCAATTAATCAGCTGTGGAGGAGTTAATACCCTCCCTACTTCAGGTACTACCCTGGCCATAATTTCTGCAAAGGGAACATGCATGTGCACACACACACACACAAACACACACACATTACATGTGACCTAAGAAGCCTCAGGCAATTTTTTTCACTCAGAGGCTGTGGTTCAGATTGCAGACTCTACCAGGAATTGAACCAGAAGTTGAGGGTCTAGTGAACTGTGTTCCCTTCTGTGTAGGAAACATCAGGCTCTCCCTGTGCAGATCATCAGGGGTCCCATGTGGACATCGCCGAGTTTTCAGAGGGTGTAACGCTCCCTCCTTTCTTAAGGAGACTGCATTTGTCTGTTAAATCGTGCTTGCCTCCCGAAATCCTTTCTGCCCACTCCCACTTTTTTACATACTACCCCTCCTTCAGAAACCGTTAAATCCCAATAGTTGATGTGTAAATTGCTCTGTCTCTGGTGCTTGTTGTGAATCCAATGTCTTTCTTCTTCTGCCCATTTTCGTTGCTCCAGAAGGGGAATATGAATGTCAGTGTCCTTGTCAGGTAAGGGTGGGGTGGGTGGCACCCAGATCTTTTCACTTTTCCCTCAAATAGCTAAAAAATATGTAGTCACATCTCATTCTTCAAGAATGAGTTCTTTACTCAAAAAAAAAAAAAAAAAACTTATTGTGGCTTGTATCTGCATAAAGAAACGTTTTTCTTCCTAGTAATATAAATTTGACCTTATTATGCTAAAAGAACAATTATCTGCAAGCCCTGCCTATGGATTACGTGTCAAATTTCTTTTTCACTAATCTGACTTCTTCCAAATTCTCAGACTTCTCTCCTGGCTGTGGAAGGAGAGATCAAAGGGCATGCATGTGTGCTTTTTGGTGGGGGTATAGAGATCATAATCATATTATGCTGAAAACCTACAAAGCCATGGTGGGTACTCATTGGCTTGTTAGTTGTCTCAATTTCCAAAGGAGCCTGGAATTCTCACATTCTGCTTTCCATTGTAGTTTTAAAGTAGAACTCAATTTGGAATTATGTTCCAAGCCAACCAGCATAAGTCAGATGTGTTTGTGGTCTTGAATGCAGATGTTTTTGTTATCTCTGTATTCTGAACACACGCGGCAAGAGTTAAATTCTCTGGGTTTGCCTCTCTGCAGGCTTTTGGTTCTTGTAACCCAACAGTCTTAGTTTTCTAGAGGTACCATACAAATGACTACAATGTTGGTGGCATAAAATCACAGAAATTCATTCTCTCACAGTTCTTGGGGCCAGAAGTTTGAGGTCAAGGAGTAAGATGGGCCATTCTTTCTCCAGAGGCTCTAGAGAAGAACTCATTTCTTGCCTCTTCCAACTTCTGATGGCTGCTGGCATTCCCTGTCTTGCTTCGTCTCTCTCTGCTGCATCTTCACATTACCTTCTCCTCTGTGCATCTGTCTCAGAACTGCCTCTGCCTCTCTCCTGAACAGGATACATGTGATTGCATTTAGGGCCTACACAAGTAACACAGGAAAAAAGCACCTCCTTTCAAGACCCTGAACTCAATCACATCTTGTGCCATATAAGATACCACAATATTCACAGATTCTGGGGGCCACCATTCAGACCCTACACCATCTCTGCCTGTATTCCCTTTGCCACGCCTCCTGCCATCATTCCTTGTAGGAGGGAATGCCCATTCCTTCTTGAGCCAAATCACTGAAATTATTTACGATTTTCTCTCCCCCAAATTATCTTCAGCTTCTCAGCTGCCGGGGCAATGGAGCACACTTGTGCCTGACAGTGGTGGTCACCTTCAGTCTGTTTGTTGCTGTTGTTGTTGTTTTATCTTTACTTTCTTGTCAGCTGTTTCAGAGCCTGTGATCCCTTATCCAAGTGTCTGTGATACCCTGTACCCTCCCTTCCCTGGTCCATCCTATCTTGTACCCTGCCAGAGTAATGGTGACTCCCCACTGTAACACCATCTGGTTAATATCAAATACTGTAGGACTGAACAGGAATGTGTCTTGGTCCTGGATAATGAAAATCAAGAAAGAATAAGAAAAAAAGCAGCTCGTAGCTTAAGGAAACTTTTCATCTTCTTTAAAATCATTGATTTTCCCTGAGCTAAAATGCATTAGAAGTAAAGTGAGAAAAATGTCCAATTCATGAAAAGATATTGAGTCCCAGAAAATAAAGCCTTGGCTAGTGAGAAACTATCATTCTAGGCAAAGTGTTCTCTGAGATCAGGAATGCAGAAGAACCACAATCCACCAACAACCATTGGATGTGGGAGTCAGGAGACCTAGGTTCAACTCTTAATTCTGTCACTAACAAGTTATGCACCTAGGAAAAAAATCACTTCATATTTTTGAACCTCAGTTTCTTCATCTGTAAAATGGGGATAATAGTGTCATCCTTGCTTACTTCACAGGGTTATTATGAGGATCAAATAAGATGGTCGTTATGAGAATACTTTGGAAAGTTTAGAAAGCCACATATGATTTATGTCTTTCTTCTTGCAAGTAGACAGGAGCTTGAACTTGCTTCATGTAGACTAACCTCAACTCTGGCTTCCGGATGCCCCACACTTCTTCACCTTCTCTTCAGTAAGTCACTGGATTTAGAATCTGCAGACATAAATCATAATCTTTACCTTCATGTGTATCTGAGGAGTCAGGTAAATCTTACTATATTTAAGTCTCAGCTTCTTCATCAGCAGAATGGGTATACTTGTTCTTATTCAATTTAATCAGATAAAGTAATGTATTGAAGAATCACTTTTAGAAGTTACAAAGCACGTATAAACTGAAGGTCATGTTATGAAGATGATTTAATACCCATTGTCCTTATCCTCTGATGGCCTAAACAATAAGGACAAACTACAATACACAGACCTCTTACCCATTCCTGACCCCAGAAGCGAATTCAGCTGGACTGTGGTCTTCCTTTTCTCAGTGTGACTGACAGTGGAGATGCGATGGGAGTAGACAGACACATCTCAGATTTGTTTTTTGTATGTGCATTTCACCAACTAATGTGATATATTAGTCAGGATGGGATAACTACCTTAAAAAATTAATAAATCATAGTTGACATATTACAAGGAAAGACTGTTTCTTACATCACATTCCAAAGCATGGTCAGGGGAAAGCTAGAGACCAGTGACCCAGATAGTCATTCAGGGACAAGACTTCCTTACAGCACTGAACAGGAATGTTTCTTGACTCTGCCACCCCCTTGAGCTTCAGAATCTTCCACTTTATTCTATCCATCCAGCCTGTCGATGAGCATAAGGAGAGACCCTGGAGGCCTATGCGGGGAATTTGGAAGACTGGTCCTAGAATGGTGTATCACAGTTCTACCTATGCCCCAAAGGCCAGAACCCAATAAATGACACCACCTAACTTTAAGGCAAAGGGGAAAAGTAGCCTAGCAGTGTCCCTAATATGAAAAGGGAAGAATGTGAGCACTAGGAGTCTCTGCCAAAGTGGAATCTTTTAGGTTGATTTAGAGATATTTAAATTAGGATTGATTTTTCTTGGTCCACAGCCAGAGACAATAGACTGAATCTAAAAGATATAAGACCTTACTCAGAGAGAGAGAGAGAGAGAGAAAGAGAATGAGAGAGAGAGAGAGAGTGCATGCATGTGCAGGCATATCCCATACCTTATGGATGGGTGAGGTTCTTAAGATTTATGTGTAAGTCAGTTGTTTAAAATTTAAATGCATATCTTACAAAATCATAGGCAGCTGTAGACTATACCAGTTAAGGTACAACTCTTAGAGTCAGACAGCCTGGGTACAAATCTAAATTCACCATTAGGTAGTTGAATAGCCTTGTAAAGTTAGTTAATCTAGTGCTTTCAGACGCTTTTGAATATGCATACAAACGTGTCATACATATATACATACATATATATGTGTATATAGGTATACTGCTATATTAGTCCATTCTCACACTGCCAATAAAGACATACCTGAGACTGGTCAATTTACCAAAGAAAGAGGTTTAACTGGACTTACAGTTCCACGTGGCTGGGGAAGGTCTCACAATTGGAGCGTGAAAAGCACTTCTTACATGGCGGTGGCAAGAGAGAACGAGAGAGACGCAAAACCCCTGATAAACCCATCAGATCTCAAGAGACTTACTCACTATCATGAGAATAGCAAGGGAAAGGGCAGCCCCCATGATTCAATTACCTCCTCCTGGGTCCCTCCCACAACACGTGGAAATTCTGGAAGATACAATTCAAGTTGAGATTTGGGTGGAGACATAGCCAAACCATATCAACTTCATATACATATCCAACCTACATATATATATATATATATATGCAACATATATAAATACATATACATATAAATAACCTATACATGCAACACAAATAAATACATATATACTATATGTACTATATATGTATATGTAGATGCATTTACATATGTTGCATATATAGGTTATTTATATATGGTGCATATATATAATCTATACATATACAGTATATATGCATATGTATAAATACTGTATATGTATGTGTATGTGTATTTACATATGTTGCATATATATAGGTTGGATAGAACCAACTTAATTAATTTTCCACCCAGTAATGGGTCATGACCTTCAGTTTAAAATTTGACTTAACCTCTCACTAGTCTTAGTTTTTTTCAACTGAAGAACGGGCTTGTTGAAATAATCAAACCAATTGATACTCATGGAAGATTTCACTCACTGAGCATTTTGTGCATGTTACCAACTATTATTATTATTATCATTTTAAATTATAACCTACCAAAATTTATGCAACTAGTTAAAGGTAGAGACAAAATTTAAGCATGAAATTGTTGCCCACTTTTCATTTTAGCACAGTAGGATCATTTAAATTTAATGATTGCTTCTTACCTCTCTTCATTCAATCAAGATAGAAAATGTTTATTTAGGGCAAAACATATGCCAGATACTGGGATTGCACAGGGAATACAAGGCTGAATAAATTACATCTGCTGTGCAGATGCGGCTTGAGTATCTAGAACTCTGCTGCCCAGAATGGTGGCCACTAGCCATACGTGGCTATTTGCATTTACATTTAAATTAATTAAGATGAAATGAGATTAAAAATGCATTTCCTCATTCACACGAGTCACATTTCAAGTGTTCAGTAGCCATATGTGGCCAGGAGCCACCATAATCATCAGCACAGACATGGAAAATTTTTACATCATAGAAAGTTCTAGAGAATAAACAAAGAGCCTTGATAGAATGTCACTTATGCCTCAAATTTGAAGGAAAGAGAAAAGTCACGTGAAATGGACATTACATGTTGAAGATACTTGAGAATATTTTAGACAGCATTTCTGCAGTGCCACCCCTGGTCCTGCTGCATGCTATTAGGTTGCTGCAAACTAACTGTGGCTTTTGCCATTGAAAGTAATGACAAAAACCTAAATTACATTTGCACCAATCTAATACTTTCAGTTTGCCCTGTTCTCACATACCTGGGCAGGTGTCCCTTGTGGCCTGCACCACTCCCTTTTGCTGAAGGAAGTGTCCCTGAAAATTCCAAGTTGCTCTACCTGGATTGGGAAAATAGAACACTACTCGTGATGAAACAAAAGGGACATGCCTGATTCCAAATACAGACTTTAGTCCCAGCTGGAGTTGTTGCCTGTCCAGCCCTCCCCAGCTGTCAGACAGAATACATCCCTTTCTCTGGAGCCAGTGAGAGCCAGATGTAGTGGTGTCCTGGGAGCATCTCCTCCACTGGAGTGGAGGTCTCGGAAGTGCCTGCAGGTAAAGTGCTAGTGTCCTCCTGGGGAACCTGGCCTTAAAGGTTGAGCACAGAGTTATATCCTCTCTGATCACCACTGTGTGTTGATATTCTAACAGGATCTTGATTCCTGATGAAAATCGAGCCTGCCTGCTCAGACAGGGAACTTGATCTTCCTCCAGAGAACTTGACCCCCATGCCTTCAAGGGGTTAGATTCCACTTTGGTGATTCACTGGCTGGGACTCACCTTAGCTTGGACAATTCTTCTTGGACCTGTGGACCTGACATGTCCCTGACAACTAAACTTATCAAAAGTTAGAAGCATCTATCATGATATACTCTCCCCACCTAAAAAGATAACCCTTGCAAAGAAGAATTTCCAGAGAGCAGAAACAAGTCTCATTCAGGCTTGATGACCTGGTGTGGATGGGATTCACAGTATTTAATCTAAGGGAAAGAACAAGAGCTTTGGAAACGAGGCTGGGTTCAAAAGCACAGCATTTAGTAACTGTGAGCTTAAACAAGTTACCCATTTACTTTCATTAGTAGGTTCTTCAATCTGTAAAACAAGGATCAGAATGTCTGTGTATATTGTTTAGGAATTAACAGAAATGTAAAGGGATTTATACATCATTGGTATAGTTTTCTTTTTCCTTTTCCTCCATATCCTCTCCTGGAGACTTACCTGTCCTGGCCTTGGCTATCTCTGCCCCTGAACCAGCTTTCCTCACAAGCTCTGGGTCTGGGGCCTTGCAAGTTTTGTTCCTTAGTCTCCAATCTTCAAAGAATAAAGAAAAATGTCTAGAGGCAGAGTGATAAAAAGGCTTCATCTAAGTGAGGGTTGGCATTAGATTCTCTAATGGAGTGTGACTGAAGTCCTAATCTGGGTTAGGACAGATAACCTGGTTATCTGTATTTTATGCTAAAGGGTAAGAATCTTTCAACTCTGCAGGCAAGTTCACCAGGAGTTTATGACCTGATTGTAGGGGAGCAGGTTATAGGACATGAACAATTACACATTTATACAATCAGTCTGCTTATTTACAACTCCATAGCAAACAGATATTTCACATGGGCATGCAGAACATAAGCAAACTCCCTCCTAGAAGGAAAACATGAGAGGATTGACAGGTGAGTGATGGGGTGACACTGCCCATTTTTCAGGTATTCAAATACCTAAGCTCTTCCCAGCTCCAGGATCTTTGCATGTGCTGTTCCAGGAATGCTCCCCTCCCACCCAATTTTTTTTTGTACAAGCCCTATCCAACATTCACTTCTCAGCTACCTGTGCAGCCACTCCTGATAGCCCAATGTAAATCTTGCCTCTGCTCATTCTTCTGGATTATATAGATAAGCTTTATCTGTAATGTTTATAAGAATATGGGGTTACTGTATGTTCCTTTGCATGATTGACTACTTGTTTAATATTTGTTTCTTGAACTGACCTATAAGACCACTTCCAAACAAGGAAGAGACCATGCTTGATTTTTTTCTCTTCTGTAAATACAATATCTACCCTAGCAGCATCACCCCTGGTCTCATGACATGCTAGCCCTTGAAAGCAAGAAGACTGTGGTCCAGGGGCACTTTGTTCTTCTTCTTTAGCTACTCACAAGAAGTGAGCTGAGGTTGAAGGGTGAATGAAGGTAGGTGTTGGTCAACAGTCGGGAGAGACAGAATTTTATAAGAGATGAAATTAATGTGTCAGATGACCTAGAAGGGAGTTGACTAGAAATTAAGAGTTGTAGTGTAGTCACAACGCAGGAAAACTGTGTTGGGGCCAACCTGCTATGGGATCTGCTCAATTTGCTGCATTTATCAGTGAAAGGAACACATTCCTCCCATCTATGTCCTCCTAGACTTGTGAATAGAGTGTGCCTGGCTCAATACATTTCTTGATAGAATGGCAGAGTTCAATGGCTCAAACTAAACTGAAAGTAACAATTAAAAAATACACAGGATAGCAAGAGATGAACAAAGACTAGATGTTTTCTGAAGGCCTTTCCAACCAATAATCTATGTGTGTTCCAATGGCACTTTACATTCCTTCTGTTTGACTTCTGTTTGCTTCTCTCCATGAGAGAGAGATTCCGAGTTCCAACTTAGGAAATCAGGATACATTCCCTCCTCATTGAATAGAGGAATTGGCAGAGGCCTCTTCCAAATAAAAATAGAGGCTCCATTTGGACACATCCCAGACCCAGTTAACCCCAGCTCATTCTGAGTGATAAAGACAGATTCTTGGCCAGGTGAGGTGGCTCACGCCTGTAATCCCAGCACTTTGGGAGGCCAAGGCGGGTGGATCATCTGAGGTCAGGAGTTCAAGACCAGCCTGGCCAACATGGTGGAAAGCTAGCTCTACTAAAATACAAAAATTAGCTGGGTGTGGTGGTGGGCGCCTGTAATCCGAGCTACTCAGGAGGCTGAGGCAGGAGAATTGCTTGAACCGAGGAGGTGGAGGTTTCAGTGAGCCGAGATCATGCCATTGCCCTCCAGCCTGCGTGACAGAGCCAGACTCCATCTCAAAAGAAAAGACAGATTCTCTGGCATTGACGGGACCGGGAGGTGGGTATAACTACAACTGTGAGGGCCCACTCCAAAGCTAAATTCTCTGACTTCTTTGTCTCTTAAAAGCCATTTATTTGGTATTTGTATGTCTGAAGATGCCGCTACAAGGAGAATGATGAAAGTGCTGCCATTTTATATCCTTAACCAACCACTGCCATCAATGTTCCCTTTGGGACCCAGAGAAGCAAACTTCTCTGTCATCATTTACAATCTAGTTCAATTCCTTGGCCTTTCCTTCCATGATGGCTCCTTGGACTACTTCCAAACAAGATGTCCTCCTCTCTCTTCTTTAACCTCCTAACACTTGTTTGCACCTCTTGTTTTTCACTGGATCTTACTCACACATCACGTTGTAGCAGCTCTTGCCTGGTTGAATTATATGTCCAGGGTATGTGTCCTTGTAGGCAGGTACCATGGGATTTCATAGAAGGCACTGCAGTAGACAGAAAAATACTTCCCAGGAATGTCCAGGTCCTATCTCCTGTTACCTGTGGACACATTATGTTACATAGCAAAAGAGATTTTGCAGATGTGATTAAGTTAACCATCTACAGAAGAGAAGATTGTCCTACACTATTTGGATGGACCCAAAATAGTAACAAGTGTCCCTGTAAGAAGGGGACAAGAGGGTCAAAGTCAGAAGAGGTGATGCAACAGTGGAAGCAGAGATTGGAGTAATGCGGTTTAGCAATGGAAGAAGGGACCATGACCCAGGGCACACCAGTGGCTTTTAGAAGCTGGAAAAGGCAGGTCACAGATTCTCCTCTAGAGCTTCTAGAAGAAATGCAGCTCTTCCAACATCTTAATTTTAGCCCGAAAGACTGTTTTGGATTTCTAATCTCATAAAGTGGAAGATGAAAAAAATATGTGTTGGTTTAAACTATGACATTCATTTTGATTTGCTACAGCTGCCATGGGAAACGAAGGCAGACATGTTTAGCAAACCCTAGACTGCTTGGATTCAGGTTTTGCGGGACATTCCACATTCTGATATAATTTTGAACCTATCTGGAAAACTATGAAACGGCCACGACATTTTTATGCAATCTATAGAAAAAGTGTGGTTAAATGTGGAGAGCCCCAGAGGTGAGATAAGAATGCAGCCCTAGGCTGCTCTAGAACTGAGCAGAGTCTGTAGGCCCAGCCACACTTCTAGCTTGAGAAGCACTTGTACAGTGGCCTGGAGATGTTTACAAAGGTCAGCTAGCTAGCTGTCACACATTTGGGAAGAAAATGTAGTTTATAATTTAGCTTAAAGTGAGCAAAGCCTCTGCCACTCACCGCACGTGACCAGTTCCAGCCAAATGTGGCAGTCTCTCCTTTCCTCCTGGAGACTCTCCAGGACTTCAGTGGAGGCCACGCTGTTATGTGAAAGTCAAACGCCAAGATGCCCACGTGGTGAAGAATTCAGTTCTGTCTGGTTCACGGTTGAGGGTTGAGATGGCAGCAGTTAAGCACATTTCCTCCAAGCCAAGGAAGCCCAACTCTGCCAGAGAAATCAAATTAAAACAGGAAGATGGAGAAATGATCTTCATTAAAAGCATACCTGCCACACGATTGCTTCAAGCCAATTTGGCAAGGAACTTTGCCTCTCCTGCTTTTAATAGGTGTGAACTGATGTTTTATTTAACTGTCCAACTTCTCCAGGCTCCTGATTCTGCCTAGAAAAATAAAGGTTTTAAAATTTATTTCTGATTTAGCTGGCCATGAGTCCATGCTGTTTCCAGGGTTACAGCCTCAGGAAGACATTAGGAAGAATCCTTGTTTTTTCAGAATTAGATATTTCATTTAAAAACTCCTGAGTCCCTATTAATTATGTTTGGAACCATTTGAGTTCTGTCCTTTGTTTGTTTTGTATTTTTATTTTTTGATAGAGGATGCTTATTTTTGTTTGAAGTATTCTTTCTTTTTTTCTTTTCTTTCTTTCTTTTTTTTCTTTTTTTTTTTTTTTTTTTTGAAAGGGAATCTTGCTCTGTTGTCCAGGCTAGAGTGCAGTGGTATGATCTTGGCTCACTGAAACCTCCTCCGGGGTTCAAGTGACTCTCCTTTCTCAGCCTCCTGAGTAGATGGGATTACAGGTGCCTGCCACCATGCCCAGCTAATTTTTGTATTTTGGGGGCTTTTGATATGGGGCTTTGCCATGTTGGCCAGATTGGTCTCAAACTCCTGACCTCAAGACATCTGCCCTCCTCGACCTCCCAAAGTGCTGGATTACAGGTGTGAGTCACAGTGCTGGGCCTGTTTTAAGAATCCTTAATTTTTCTTCCCAGTGGTTATTAATCAATTTAAATGTTCTTACCTTTGTTGAGAAAATTTGAGTAACTTTAATTTTGCTATAAAATACTTGTTATCCTTTTAAAAAAAATTTTCTTGTATACTATCAAATAAAGTTTTTGTTTTTTAAGTTATCTAATTTTTATTGAATCTGTGAATATACTCCCTTTATCACTTCTAGTATTGTATATTTTCTTTTTTTTTAAATTTCTTGAAAACTAGTGGATTTATCTGTTTTATTCTTTGGATTTTATGAAGTACTAATTTATGGAGTTTAGTTTTTGTAAGTGTGAATTCATTTCTTATGTTTTCCCTAGATTTGTTTACTTATTTTTCAAATCTTTTGAATTAAATACTAATTATTTTTACCAATTCTTGTTTGGTAATAAGGTTGTTTAAAGCTATGAATCTCCCACTGAAAACAATTTTGTTTGCATTCATTAAGCTTGATTACAGTATTTTCTTTATTGTTATTTAATATTTTAATTAAGATTTTTGACCTTCTCATTGATTGGAGGTTTTTAGAGATTAAAATGTTTAAGTCTGTCAATTATTTGTACTTCTGTTATTTATTTCTCGTTGAGTTGCATTGTGGTAAGAAAAGCGTTGTTATCTTTGAAATTTACTTAAATTTTCTTCACATTTTGTATAATCAACATTTTTTAAAAAATGTAAATTTTTCACATAAATAATAGAAACTTTTATCACCTATGGGATTTAGATATATAGAGTTTGAAATGATACAGTATATATCATAACCTTACTGGTTATATCATTCAGAACAGATATAATCTGTTTGGAACATTAAGGGCATTTTATATTTGAATTTGAACAGTGTTCCAGTTTCCTATACCTGGTGTGTTTCAGTAAAATTTTCACTTCATTTTAAACAGATTTTTATTTTATATAGTTTAATTTAATTTTATTTGGAACATAAAATGAAGGAGAGTTATACGTTTATTGAGTGTTATGTCTTCATCAATAAAATAGGACTCTTTTTGTCCCATTTAATTCTTTAATTTGAAATTCAACATTGCGAGACATAGCTATTGAAAATCTAGTTACTTCTGTTTCAGTTATATGTGGCTTTACTTTACTTCTCATTTATCTGTTATGTATTTGCTTATCATTTTAGTTTCAGTCTTAATAAATACCTTCTTTATAGCTATGTGTTTTTGTAGCCTGAAGTTATATATTCATTCTAGAGTTTTTCTTTGAATAGGTAAGTTATCAATTACATTTATGTTATAAAATATATATTTGGTTTTATATTGTTATTTTATTTTCTGCTTTTATGCTTTCTATTTTTTTAATATTGTTTCACATTTAACTTATTTATTTTTCTTTTAAAATATTTTTTTCTGTTGCCACATGGTCTGCACTCATTTGTGTATCTTTTGCTATGTTTATGTTCCTTGTTGGGTCAGTTTTTTGAGAACTGTACATTTTCATCTGGTTGTGAATATTTGATGTGTTTAACTAATTGCTAAAACATAATTATTACTTAATACAATTGAAAAGGTAAATAATATTAATTTTTGTCTATTAAAGATGGAGAAACCAGGTGACTTAGACTTTACTGTCTGGGTTTTATTGTTATATTCACTTTCCTAGCAAAATTATTACTACATTATATGTCAGTCAGCATTTTCTATGTAATATACTTTGTCTTTGAATAATTTGATATTTATAATAATTTTCTTCAACATAATTAACAAAATTGCTTGGGTCCAACACTATGTTTATGTAGATTAAATGCTCAAAATTATGTTTTTCAAATAATTCTTTATTCATGACTTATTTTGATTAATTTTCTTAGTTGGTTAGACTTTATCCTCAAGTAGGTTTTTCAGAGAAGGCTATGCATCAACTTTTGAGTTTGCCTTTCTATTGTCAATACATATAAATAGAATTTGGCTGGATATACAAAACTTTATATTTCATTTCCCCTCCCCTTCAAAACTCTACAGATTCTGTGCCATTTCCTTCTGGAATACTTTGTTTTTGAAGATTTGTTTTGAAGTCAACTTGACTATTTTCCTTTGTAAGTTACTTTTGCCACCCTGCCTGTAGCATATTTTTTAAATGTTGAAATTAACAAGATTTATTAGAAAATATATTTAATTGTTGTTGATAATTTCAGTATATATGATAAATTCTTTCAGCCAGCAGTTTGAAATCTTCATTAACTTTAGGAATATTTTCTTCTGTGATGTCTTTGTATACTGTTTCTGTCCCATTTGCTCTATTTTCTCGTTAAAGATTATTTATTAATCATATGCATGCTTATTTATTTATTTATTTTGAAACAGGTTCTCTCTCTGTCACCCAGGCTGAAGGGCAGTGGTGTGATCTTGGCTAACTGCAACCTTCACCTCCTGGGTTCAAGTGATTCTTGTGCCTCTCAGCCTCCCAAGTAGTTGGAATTACAGGTACACACCACCACACACAGCTAATTTTTGTATTTTGGGTAGAGACAGGGTTTCACCATGCTGGCCAGGCTGGTCTCAAACGCCTGGCTTCAAGTGGTCTGTCCGCCTTGGCCTCCCAAAGTGTTGGGATTATAGGCGTGAGCCACCACACCTGGCCTCATATGCTTGTTTTCTGCCTATTGTCCACACATATTACTACTTTTAGTGTTTTGTGATTTTTCCCTACGGTGTAGATACCTCTTCTGTAAGCCTGCTCCTTCTCCAGTAATGACCCCTGCCCAACCCCTTACTAGTCGTAAAACCTGAATTCATTTAGAATCTACAAAATAGTCTTCATACTGCAAACTTTATTTGGTTTTAAAGTTTTCTCTAAAATTTCAATTTGTATAGGTGATTCTATCATTGTATTGTTAATTCTGATCTCTGCTAAATTTCATGTCACTTAATGAAATGGCATTATCATAATAAATTGTTTATTAATTTCTAGCAACTCTTTTAAAAACTCAGTCTACTAATTATCTCACTCAATTTGTTTCATAAAGTCCATTTTCTTTAATTTCTTTAAAAGCATGATGTTGTCTACATTTTCCTAGTATTTTCTTACTAAATTTTATTCCAGAGGATGAATTTAATCTAAAACTTACAATTTATATTCATTTTCATGCTTTGTGTATATACATTTGTCATGCAGAATTTTTGCATGGCTTCTGTGTTTGCTTGCTTGTTTCACTTGTTTTCCTGTTCATTACCTTTTAATGACAGAAGCTCTTTTTGGCTATATTTGCATGACTGAAGTAGGTTCTTCCTTTTTCTATTTTTAGTTTGCTTACATAGTATTCTAATCCTCCCTTTATATTTTAAATGGAGACTTGGATGGGGGATTGGAAAGATTAATTCGATTGTTCAGTAGTTACTGGGTGAGGAGGTCTAGCCATGGGCAGCTAAGAAACTTAGTGTGCAAATTCAGACTTCGTATCACAGTGGAAACACCTGTACTAGAGGTGTTTCTACCTCAAATCATGTTTCTATATATTAAGAAGAGTTTGTCTTTTTTGCAGAGGCAGCCTATGCCACCATTAGAAAGTCATGTTAGACAAAAAAAAATGTGGCGTGACTAACCTTCTGTTCCAAAAGTTGGGTTTATAAGGCATGTTTGACCTCAGTGCAGAAAGAAAATCAGGGTAAGGTGCTTCCTTTTTTCCTGTAGCCTGTTCATATACCCCGTCTTCATTTCAATAAATTTGGGATTAGATTCTTGTGGAAATTATTATATAGAATTTCTTTTCATCTTCCTACAGCACTGCAGAGATTTCTTGGAAAGTGGGTGTGGGTTGTCAGCCTTTGATGACTCATTTCCATTTGGACCAAATTGTATCTTATATGTATTTGTCAGAGTTTGTGACACAAAGTAAGATTATTCTCCAGGATCACTAATCACAATAATGAGTAAAAAAGTATTTTTCTCTATTTTGCTTATTTTTCATTCTTTTGGTCAATACGTAGGAGGGAGATTTTATAAATCTTCACTGAACATTACCATCTTACCCCCAAATTCCCCATGGGATTCTGCTCATTACTTTGCTAAGTAGCTATTAACACAGTAATCTGTAGTGTCCTCTCTCTCCCTTTATCTAATCTCATGCCTTTTCCTTTTTCTAGAAAAATAACTACCTCCTCTCGGTCTATCTGAAGTTTATGTATCACCCAAGACCCTATAGAATCTCACTTGGTATATGAAATCTTTTTTGAACATCACATTCCATAGTAATATCTTCCTCTCCAACATATTATATATGTGCTTACCATTTGAACATAAAAATATGTAACGTTTGTCTATGTGTTCTATACTCTATCTTCCACCAACTATATTTTAATTGCCCAGTATGTGATTTTGCACATAACAGACTGCCATACATTTTTGATAATTTATAACAACTGGCTTTAAAAAGGAAAAAGAAGAACTATCTTTTCAACTCCCTCCCCAGTAATGACCCCTGCCGAACCCCTTCCTTGTCTGAACACCTGGATTAGTTTAGAATCTATGAAACAGTCTTCATTACTCCAAAGTTTATTTGATTTTAAAAATTTCTCTAAAATCTCAATTTAAAGGGTCATCAGTAGGCCAACTGTTTAAATATCTCCACCAGCAATGTAAATAGTGAGTCAAATTGCCTATTCACTCCGGAGCCCTTTAATTCCTTCTATCCCTTCTTCACTCCCTCCCTTTTTTATTGTTCTCACTCACTTTATCCCTGTGGCAAGAAAAGTGAAATGAGACTGAAAAAAAATGCAGCTGATTAAGGCAGATGAATGGCGCTCAGGGAACTATCTTTCTAAGCCCAATCAAGTCTTTAAAACAGATCAGTTTCATTTTCCATAGACAGCCTGGCACCTGAGGTACGGGTGACTTTAAAACCTCATTTGTTTGTGCTTTCTGGCTGAGCTTTAGGTTTCTAATGCCAAAAGGAATAACAGGAAGAAGAAGGAAGAAGCAAGGCTGTTAAAACCTTGATATTTTCTTGATTCTTCTCACTTCCCTGAGAAATCTCTCGGTAAATCATTTCCACAGGATCTTTGATGGGGCAGTCTTGTGAAGGAGGTGACAATTTATAGCAAAATGAGTCAGAGAGGGAACGAAAGTGTTGAGTCAAAGTCTATGCCCTATCTGCCACACACACACAGGACAGCAGGGTAAGTCTGCTTCACATTGAGCACTCACTGACCCATTAGGTCAGGATCAATCTCTATGATTGCTGCTGCCTTTGGGGTTCCTTTGGTATAGTTCAGTTACCTGCTATTCCTCCTGGACAGAAAATCTTTAGGAATTTATATTCTACCTCTTTTATCTGTGTTTGTTCCTGCCAAAGGCCTGCTTAGGGTCTGGCACTCTTCCAAAAGTAGTATGTCCAGTGTTTAGAGCACTATCTAATTTCAGATGAGAGAAGGGGCAATGAGAAAGTGGCTACATCCTGTGGCTGCTGGTGCTTGCAGGTGGAGGAAAAGCCTGGAGCTTGTGGCATGGCTGCCAGCAGAGAATCTCAAGGCTCTGTTGACAAACCGTGTGTGTGGAAAAACCCCAAGCCCAGCATCAACCATCTAGTACTTATTGATGGCCTAGATGTCAGGCACTGCGCTGGATGCTTTGGATGCTCATAAGAGCTGGAGGAGAGGGGATATACACAAATAACTAGAGTAGGCCAATAGCGTGTACTAACAAGAGTAAGACCAAAATCATATGCACATAGTCATACGTAAATTTATGTTTCAGGGGAAAGAACACATGTGAAACAAATGGTAAAACAAGCCCCCAATGATAAAGTAAGATGCTCCACCCAACTAGACAATGTTATTGTCTTTCTTGATCAATGGTTAGAATTTTCTGACTTATCATTGCTGGCAGCCCCTCATATGGAAGATGTCATTATTAGGGGGCTCTGGAGAGATGACAAGGAAAGCAGGAGTCCCCAGTTGACTGATTTCATGAGACTGTGGGAGAGACGAAGCTGATTATGGATACTTTGTTGTCAGCATTCTACCCTCCCAAGGGAAAACTGAGCTAAATATCCCAGGCAGGTCATAGGCCAGCAATTCCAATGGGACAATAGATGATATGTCAGAAGTAAGGAAGAAATCAGACTTCAGCAAATTGGAGCAATAAAGTGTGGTCTCTGCTGATTCCAAAAAGGCATGTCAAGCAGGTCAGGTCACAGTCACACCCAGGATCTCTTGAGCAACAGCATCTGGGTTATGTTATGAGCCAGAATGTACTGGAACTCCAGAAGAACTCTTCTGAGGCCTAGTAGGTGGGTTAGAGGTCCTGACTTAAAGTGTTTCTATCTCATGGCTTGATATTATTATTATTTACATCAAGTCTACTCTCTATTGCCCATTTCATCATTAATACTCATGATCTTTTGCTTTCTTCCTTTTTCCTTTTGTTCCTGTCTTGTCAATTTGCTTAGAGCAACCATTCTCAGGTGCTGCTCCCAGACCAGCAGCATCACCATCACCTGGAAACTTACTAAAATGCAAATCATCTGGCCCCACCTCAGACCTACTGAATAAGAAACTCTAGAGCTGGGGCTCAGCAATGTGTGTTTTAACAAGTCCTCCGGGTGATTCTGATGCAAGCTAAGGTTTGAAAACCATTGGCTAAGAATTAAAGTTATCCTAAACAGTAGTAGGTGGCAGCTCTAAAAGAAGAAAGTAGACCTACAGGAGTTGTCAATGAATATTTAACAATAAATTTCTGATGCTTCCTGTGATAGAGACTGCTAAGTTGCCTTAAAAATATTTGTTTCGTTTTTCTCTCTTGAAGGAAGTTGTACATTTAGGTAGGCACATTGTCCCCCGGCTAAAGACTAAATTTCTTGGCCTCCCTTGCAGTGAAGCATGGCTGTGTCTCGGTTCTGACCAATGGGATGCAAATGGATTGGTAATGTAGAAGGGAGCGTGCTTATTCACCTTTCTTTACACATCTTGCTACTTGGAAAAAAATGTGACAGCTCCAATTATGGCAACTGTCTTGAACCAAATGAACAAAGACTATAGACCTTGGATTTGGTGCAGCTAAAAGTAGGAAGAAGCTTGATTTCATCCTGACAATGTTGTAACTATGTAAATCTTGGAGTTATCTAACTCCAAATTCTCTTATGTGACAGATAAATAAACCTCTACCTAATTTAGATGACCCTTTTCTAAATCCCTGTTATTTAGAGACAAATATAATCCTAAATAAGGTAATCCTTACTGAATCTGCAAAACAATACTTCTTTTTCTCTAGTTCCTCAGTCCTTGAGAAGACAGGTGATTTTATATGACGCCGCTAGTGGTCTCATAGGAATTCAGAGCATTTGGTAGAAAAGTGCATAATTCATCCACATGGTTTAGATTTTGCTTCTTGGCTGTTAAATGAAGCAGTGTGTAAAGGTAAAAATAATTTTCTTACAGGTTACTTTTCACAGCACACTGCAGCACAAGCTGCATTAACACCTATGGGAATATTCAGCGTCTCAGAAAAAGGTTGAGAGTTGTTCTATTTGCTTTATAGATGAGCAAATTGAGCCTAAGGACAGTAAAGTCACTTTGGTTTTAGATTATGTAATTGTACTATGAGCTCCTTGAGGGTAGGAAGTGTGTCTTATTAATATCTATGTCCTGCATGCCTATAAAAATGTGTGGGATATAGCCAAGTCTTCAATAAATTTTGTTGAACATGTAATTAAATGAAAGAGAACTAGGACTAAATTCAGCAGCCTCCTCTTTCAATTGATCTATTTTAGTGAAATAAATCAACTAGAGATGACTTCTGGGTTGTCCGTGATTTTTTGGACTGAGTTTTAGCCTTAGTTTTAATTTGGGGCACCTGGGGAAGACTATGGAGAAAGGAGTACTAGGGAATGTAGAATTTCCAAACAAGAAAATGTAGTAATTTTTTTTTTTTATCATGACAGCTGAAGGTGTCTTTATAGTCCTAATTTTGCCCACGATAAGCTCTGATAACCAAGGTGATTAAGGAAAGGTTGGTCTGAATTTCACTGGTTTAGTCATACTCTATTCTCTGTTGACTGTTGATTATGGGCTGTGTCAAGAGGAGAAAGATGTGATGCTATTAATCTCATCTTTAACCCCAATTCTGCCCCCAATCGTGGGGATATATCATAAGCCTATTCCTCCCGTCATTACTCTGCAAATGGATTTCTCTTCATTTGTAGACTGTATCATTAACATGACACCACAATCAGCTTATTAACCTAAGTCCTTAGTGCTAATTGATGTCTCATTTAAAGGTATCTGGTTTTAATTGCTGGCTTTGTTACCTACTAAGCTGTGTTTATTTGGGTAAGGTATTTAACTTCTCTGGACCTCATGTTTCTCGTATTTAATATGCAAATAATACTGCATTTGCAGGGCTAGTGTAATAACAAAATTTTAAAAATAGCTTGAATTACCCATTGGGTTATTTTCCACCTTCATAATGCAAGCAAACTCAGATACTCCATATTTTACATTATAGAATAATATTTTATGTGGGGAAGAACTTCCCTAAGGTTCAAATTTGTGTCTCTGGAGGTTTATTTACCTTTTCCTCAAGGATTTAGTACTAATTTGTACTCTCATAACTATTGTACACTTTTAATTAAAGCACTCATAGGCTAAAATACTTTTAAAATGACACTCCCGCAAAAAAAAGAGAGGGGTAGGGGAAGTAAGCATGAAGAGTAGCATGCAATCCACTTATAAGTTCTAGCTCATTCATCTGCATTCATATGACCAATCTTATTCAGTGTTCACTGGTTGCTAGATGCTGCAAGCCCCTGGGTGTTGAGTTACATGAATGAGTGAGTCTTTGATCTCATGGAGCTTATAATCAGAGCATCTCCTTGCTTCAGTACCAACCTGTTCTTTGTGGTAGGGTTCATCTTTCCCTCACCTCCCAGAAACATGAGAAAAGTAGAGACTTAAGAGAGTGAGGACCAAGGAAAGGTCTTGGGTAATTTTACCTCCCAGAAACATAAGAAAAGTAGAGACTTAAGAGAGTGAGGACCAAGGAAAGGTCCTGGATAATTTCAGGCTGGTTCCAGATTCCTTCCTAAAACCCAGCTCTTCCACAGATACTTGACATTAAGGAAGTCTACTCACTTCAAGTAGAGACTCCACCCTCAACCAAAGGGATGTGGGCTACTCTTGATAGTTTACGTTGTAAACTGTAATGTAAAAACTGATGTAAAATATCAGGACACAGCCAACATAAATTGCAGGTGACATCTATTATGTCTTGTCCTGAGCTCTTCAGTTGCATAATCTGTATATAATGAGTCTTAGTTCTACCCCTTATAAGATAATAGAATCCAAGTACCTTTGCTTTGGAGTCTTGGTCTTCTGTTATCTGTTCTAACATTGTATCACATTACTTCCTTACTTGAACTCTCTGTTGCAGCCTAATTGAGCTACTTGTTAGCCCTAAATCAGACTATGCATTTTGTTCATATTTTTATTCTCCTCATAGAAAATGCTATTTCTTATCTATTTATTTAAGTCTTTGCTCTTCAATACCATCTCCATTTTTGCCCTGTCTAGGAGGACTTCCTGATCTAAATGAGCCCAGTCAGAACTCTTCCTGCTCAGTATTGATTATCATATCACTTGGTTGGTATTTATTTATCCTGCTGCACGCTGCTATTTATATGTTGTGGTCAAGTTATTTCTCTGATTGGACTGTATTCTCCTGAAGGGAGATGGAGAGTTCTAGGCCATAGGTACAGTGTGTTTCCTGTGAAATTTATAAATGTTGAAAACAAGTTCTTGATAAAATTTTGTGTTTTATTGAACACATAGAGTATAGAATTTTTTTAAAAAAGTTTTAAAACTGTTTATAGACAACCAAAGTATAATAATAGCAGGGTCAGTGGACACTGATCCTAGTATTAAAAAGCAGTAGCAAGGTTTTGCTTCTAGTAATAGCAGAGTAGGTTCAATTGGGCCAATTCTTTCACAAATAACACTACTGATTCTGGACATAATACCAAAAACAAAAGTCACCTAAAAGCACTTAAGAATGACCTCAAACATAGAAACTAGAGTGCAGGGCAACATTTGGCAGAGGGGAATGACATTGGGTGAATTTCCTGATTTTATGGCTCTTTGACTAGGTGTAGGCTTTAGTTTGGCCTCATGTGGAGTGTCTAAAACTGTGGTGGAAACTTGTAGTTTTGCTGACTGAAGAACCAGAGGAATGACCACAGCAACTGGAAAGTAAGGGAGTATATTTTAGAGAGAAGACATTTAAATTCTGTGCAAAAGTGACCCAAATATCTGGTTCATCACTGAACTACATAAGTGCAGGGCAAACTTCAGGCATCTAAATCTATAAAAAACTGAACAGAGATATCAGCTGCTTTTTACTATAGAGAAACAGAGTTTGGAGTTTGATTCCTGTCAAGTTAACTGTCTGCTAGGACCAAAACAAACAAACAAACAAACAACAACAACAAAAAATCAAGACTCTTTCAAGGAATATAAAATATAAAAGTTCTACAATCTCTGTGACGTATCATTTACAATGTTCAGGATAGAATCCAAAATTGCTAAACGTGAAATTACGAAATGTGAAGATAGGGAAACATGGCCCACACTCAAAAGAGAAAAAAGAGCAATCATTAGAGACCAACCTTAATATTACCAAATGGTGGGACTAGCAGAACAGGGTTTTAAAGCAACTATGCTCAGGGATGTAAGGGAAAATATGCTTGTAATAAATAAATAGGAAATCTCAGCAGAGAAATATAAAATATAAAAAGAAACAAATGAGATTCTAAAATTAAAAAATAAACACCTGAAATTTTAAAAAATCAACTGGAGAGCAATAAGTACACAGAGCACTCAGATCTTGGTTTTGAAATATAATTCTTCCAAAATGGATGAATAAATAAACATAAACCCAGGGCTCTTTGGAGAAATGACTGATTCTAGTGCTAGGGCAGAGAAAATACAACGTAAGCCTGGAACATTTTGTGTACCAGAAAGTAAGGAAGTGCGCGCATGCGCGCGCGCGCGCGCGCGCGCACACACACACACACACACACACACACACACACACGGATGATTTTCAAAAGAACACAGGAGCCCACTGAAAGAGCACTTACTGGTCAAATCAGTGACAATTTAAGCAACAAAACAAATAAAGTAGTATTGAATTGTTACCTAAAATTCAAAATAAATATCCGTGAGTTCGTACTGATATAAATAGATGATTGAATTAAAAAATGCACAAGGGAGAAGAGACAAATCATACTTAACATAAGAATTCCAAACACTGCATGTAGAAAATCTCTCCTTCAAGAGGTGGAGCTTACTCCTCCTTACATCCCCAAGGGTGGGCTAGATTTAGTCACTCTCTTTGAAAGGATATAATAAAATAGGAAAAGTAAAAAGTAGTAACTTTAAGGTGGAGAAACCTGGCAAACAGGACATCAACCGATGTGGTGAAGGTTAACCACCAGTGGTGTCGTGTAGATATCATGTACCCTCGGGCATGATTCAGCAAGAAGGATACTTCTTCTCTGTTGTATCTTGCCCCAAACCCTAAAGCCCATTTTAATCATAAGAAAACACTAGACAAACCTAGACTGGGGCATTCTATGGGCTAACTGGCCAGTACTCCCCAAGACTGTCAAGATCATTAAAAACAAAAAACAATGAAAAACTATCATGGATCAAAGAAAACTGGGGAGACATGACAGTCAAATGTCATGTCGTACCCTAGACTGGTGTGGAACAGAAAGAGGACACCAGTGGAAAGATGTTAAAATGCAAACAGAATCTAGAGTTTGGTTAATAGTAACGTATCAGTGTCAATTTCTTAGTTTTGACAAATGTACCATGGTAATGAGAGATATTAACAATGAGAGAAATTGGGTGGAAGGTGATAGCACACAGGGGAAGCCTCTACTATTTTTCTAACTTTTCTGTTAATGTAAAATTATTCCAAAATAAAAACGTTTATTTAAAACAATCACTGGAGAGGCTGAAGAACAAATTGGAGATAACAGAAGTGTCAGTAAATTTGAAGACTGAGCAGTAGGAAATATACAATGTGAAAAACAAAGTTAAAAAAATCCCCAAACCAAAATCTTTCATAAATGCACAGAACCGGACACAGCGTGTGGGTGGCTCTCTTCCCTTTTGCGGCCATCACCAAAGTGGGAGCAGCCAAAACAACGTTCAATCCCTTTGTGACTTCTGACCAAAGCAAGAACCACCGAAGGCATTTCAATGCACCTTCTCACATTCACAGGAAGATTATGTCTTCCCCTCTTTCCAAGGAGCTGAGACAGGAGACAGAAATGCAACATTTGATCCATGCCCATCTGAAAGGATGACAAAGTTCAGGTTGTACCAGGACACTATAAAGGTCAACAAATGGGCAAAATAGTCAAGGTTTATAGGAAGAAATATGTCGTCGACATTGAAAGGGTGCAGTGGGAAAAGGCTGACGGCTCAACTGTACACATGGGCATTCACCCCAGCAACATTTCATCACTAAGCTAAAACTGGCCCAAGACAGGAAAAAGATCCTTGAACAGAAAACCAAATCTCACCAGGCAGGAAAGGAAATGGGCAAATACAAAGGAGAAACAGTTGAGAAGATGCAGGAATGAAGTAATCTTATATACAGGCTTTCATTAAAACTTGAAGAAAAATAACTAATATCAAAAGATCTAACAAAAATGAAGTGTCAGGAGAGGAGAGAGAGAATGGAGCAGGAAAATAAAATTGAAGGAATAATGATTTAAATATTTGCCAAATTTGCTCAGGCTCAGTGGCTCTCATCTGTAATCCCAACATTTTGGGAAGCTATGGCGGGTGGACCACCTGAGGTGAGGAGTTCAAGACCAGCCTGGCCGACACTGTGAAACTCCGTCTCTGCTAAAAATACAAAAAATTAGCCAGGTGTGGTAGGCTGAGGCAGAAGAATCGCTTGAGCCTGGGAGGCAGAGGCTGCAGTGAGATGAGATGATGCCAGCACACTCCAACCTAAGTGACAGAGAGAGACTCCCTCTAACAAAGAAAGAAAAAAAAAAAAAACTTTGCCAAATTTGATGAAAGACATAAATTTGCAGATCAGGAAGTTCAATGAACCCCAAGCAGCATAAATAAAAACGCTCTCACCCCCCCAAAAAATTACCACACATTATAATGAAACTACTGAAATCAAAGTAAAGGAGAAAATTCTGACAAAGGTAGAATGCTGTTTGGCTACGTACATCAGCGTGGGAAATCTTGCTGCAATACTGGACTCGAGGAGAGGGGAGAGAGAACACAGAATTTCTGAGCACATTAGTGCAAGCTGCATCTCTTGGTATTTGCATGCATTCACTTCACTGCATCTTGCTTTCTGTTTACGATCTGACTTGGGGAAAAAGTTAATTTGCTACGTAGCAGTGGGTGTTCTCTGCTCTTACTAAGTACCACGAGGAAGGGAGGGGAAAATCAAAGATCAGAGAGTAGAGTCTTCTCCATCCCATCTCTGGAAGGGTGAAGTTAATGTTCAGATGCTTCACAGGAGTACTGGAAGCCCTCCATGTATAAAATACCACGGAGCTTTCACGAGGATTGCAGGAATTCAGGGAGTATCTGTCAAATTAACCTCTTTTAAGGAAAATCAGGAGATCTGGGCTCTGGCAATACTCAACCTTTCCCCAAATCTTAAACTCCTATGTATTGACACTGGCTCTTGAGAAAACAAAGGACCTCACACATCTTACTCTACCTTTCCTTGTTGTTTTGATCTCTTTGGGTCTTTCCTTCTCCAAGTATATTATTCTTCTGGTGACACTTTTCCTTCCCACATGGCTCTAGGGTACTTAAGAGCCAATATGAAAAGATTGGACTGAGAAGGCTCTAAGGAGCAGGATGGGGCTGGCGGTAGGGGTGACCTTGGCGGGATGTAGCAGGGCTGAAGATGGAAACCAGGGGGTTAGACAATCGTGGGAAGAATGAAGGGGAAGCCAACCTCCTCACAAGAGGCTCGTCTGTACTGGAAAGGAAGAATTCCTGACTTTGCTTATACCATCTTATCATCATCAGGTATTAGGTCCAAAGCTCTACTTCTTTGAATATGTATATTATGAATTCCATCCCCCATTCTTGCAATGACAGATTTGTCAGCTTCTGTGGATGTTGGCAACCAGAGAAAGCATAGGAGAGAAGCCCTTTCATCAAGAGGGCACGCCCCTGTGAAGCTCGCACTCACCTCGTCACACATAAAACTTTTCCCATCAGCAGCACACGTTCTTCTTTTCCCCACCTTGTCTGCTGATCCCCTCTCCTGCCCAGTAACTCTCCTTCACCACCCAGACCGGAATGAAGGCTTCTTTCAGCAAAAGGGATTTTTCCACCTGGTTGACTTGATGAAAGCTTTATGAGTTGACATTATGTGAAAAAAGAACAAAGTGAAGTCAGAATGTGTGTGTGTGTGTGAAAGAGAGAGAGAAAAAGAGAAAGAGTGTTTTCAGGGGCAGAGGTTGCAGCAGCTAAAAAGAACTGCTGAAAACTTTATTACAAACTAAGAGACGTTAGGAGCAATAACTCACTCATGTGTCTGCCAAGAGGCACAGAAACCAGGGCTGGCTTTCAGGGAGAGCTGGACACGCAGGCACCTCCTCTGTTAACAGTGAGGGTCCAGTTGCTCCTTGAAGCAGGCGTGGGCATTGTTATGGACTTTTTCTTCTTTCTATTTGTCTCTCTTTTCTTAACCCAAAGAATAAATAACGTCACTGGAAAAGCACGGAATTTAGAAAAAGGCCATTAGCCACCTGGAAAGTTGAGGCTCTAGTTTTCCTTTGTCTCATGAAAGAAAGTTTAAAAATTAGGCATAAGGAACCAGTTGCCTCAATCAGATGTGTGTGTTTCAATTTGCGTGTGTGCCTGCATTCCCGTGCGCGTGCACATGTGTGTGCATGCTTCCTCTTGGGTCTTCTTAATTTTCATAAATAGGGAAGATAAAATACTTGGCCCTTACATAGTTTCCGATCCCTTTCAAAGAAAAATGTTATGCTCATTTAAGTGAAAAATAAGGAAAAATATAGAAAAGATGCCAAAAATCATCCATAACTCCATCACCCAGAGATACCTACTGTGTTTTTATAACTTGGATTTATATGTCCATAACAGTTGTAAATATAGTATTTGTACTTCTGCTAGTGTTGAGATTATTTTTGTGGGAGCCTCATAGAAGTTTGTCCAGTCTCTTTCACCACCACTTTGATGCCCTCTGGAGCCATAAAAAAGGTAAATCACTCCTTGGTGGCTCAGGGTGGGTGATTCTTCATATGAACGATTTTAAAGGTGGCAACAGGGTTCGGTATTGGAAATTAGAAGGTATCATTTGCAGCTATTGTGACCAGAACACTCTTGACCCAGCCAACTCTATGGAGAGAGGCCTTCAGCGAGAAAATCCATCAGTGCCAAGGATAAAGCTGAAGTTTCTGGAGAATGTGGTTCATTTTCCTTTTGAAGGGGAATCATTATTATTACTACTACTCCTATTACTAATACCACCCCTGAGTCATCCTGTAATTGTTATTACAATAACAACATTTACACTGCTTTAAAGTTAGGGAAAGTCTGACATAAAGAGGATTGGTTGCAAGGTCTTACTAGGTGCTAAACGCAAAGCCAGATCTTAGCCAGTTCTGTCTACAGAGCCAATGCTTCTTCTGCTACCACCTGCCTTGTGGATTCACATATGACAATTTTTAAATCACATTCACTTATGTTATCTCATTTAATTCCTATGGAAGTTCTTTAAATTATGCATGACTTATCCTGGGTTCTGTCCGATAGGATTGCCTAAGAAGACATGTTACAAGAAGGGTTAAGGGTGAGTCCGTGACCTTCCATTTCATGGAAAGCTCTCTTCCAGTATTGTAAAAAGAAAGAGAGAGAGAGAGAGAGAGAAAGAAAGAAAGAAGAAAGAAAGAAAGAAGAAAGAAAGAAAGAAGAAAGAAAGAAAGAAAGAAAGAAAGAAAGAAAGAAAGAAAGAAAGAAAGAAAGAAA